>NW_025940737.1:0-1013 GCF_000764305.2 Hyalella azteca
CAGCGAGCCACTTAGACGGAGTTCGATTATTCAGGGGCCGCTGAGGGAAAGAATGCAGCCGCACTTGATTATTAATTATGGAAAGTTCTGATTGGCGCAGCAAGTGAAGCCTATGCAGGTCTAACCAGGCCGCCTGGGGAGGCGGAGGTCAAAAGGGGAGGCTGAAATGAGGGTGGCATGGATAGTGGGGCTACGTTCAGGTTCACTACGGAAAATGTTGCTGGACGATTGATTATAATTAACAAAAGATAATTAATACTTACACTGGGTGCTTCTTCATTATAATATAAGGCAAAATTATTTGATTTCTTAAATTTTTTGTTTATGTGAATGGGTAATAACGTCGCTATTGCGACCGCAAGGTAATAACGTCACTATTGCGACCTGCACGTCGCTATTGCGACGTGCAGAGTAGGTACTATACTTACATTCGATCGTGCCAGCTGCCTATAGAGTCAGCTGCCTAGTGCCAGATGTCTAGTGCCAGCTGTCCATAGTGCCAGCTGCTTAGTGCCAGATGACTTGCGCCAGCTGCTAGTTCTAAATGCCTATATATAGTGCCAGCTGCCTGTAGTGCCAGCTCCCTAGTGATAAATGTTTACTGCCAGCTCCCTAGTGACAGCTACCTATATTACAAGTTGCCTAGTGCCTAGTGTCAGCTGCGTTAAGTGGCTCTGCTCGATTGCACTTATATAAACATGATTGATTCTTCTACTGTCGTTCCAACACTCGGCTAAAGTTTCAACTCAGCTTCTTTCCCAATCCCAAATATATAATATTTAAAAATAATGCTCTGGCAGTGCAAATTCTTATTTACATCAAACAACGAACTGTGGCCGCGGGATCTAAGATAGAACATCTGATTTCATAATACGCTCACAAACAATGAATCCAAGTTACAATTAAAATACCAGGAGACTAATTCGTATATATTAGTCATCAAAAATCATTCGAATATATCAAAATTCTCTGTTTTACGTTTTCACATTTGATTCTTCCTCAAAAAATTGAGA
>NW_025940738.1:0-55190 GCF_000764305.2 Hyalella azteca
ATGAAGCCCAAATTTATGATCCTCATGAAACTGTTGGATAACCGATAAAAATTTTCATTACACGGCCTAGTGCTGGATAAACTTTAGCTTGACTCGTGCAGCATTTCTCTGCTGGAAAAGTAAACAGAACTGGAGTAATTTGTGAGAAATAACTTATACTTTTCTGATTAAAAATTAGTAATAGAAGAATTGGCTTGAACGGATTACTCATTAACCAAATTGACAAATATCTTTCCTATTACCCTGCATGTAGTATCTCGTCTTTGTGTGTCTCTATATAGTGCACTAAAATTATTTAAAAATTCTTATTAATTTGTGGTGTATAATTCGCATGTGGTGATGAGTTACTATAACATAATTAGCATGTGGTTATGAATTATTATAGAATAATTAGCATGTTGTTATGAATTACTATAGCATAATTAGCATGTACAAAATACTATAGCATAATTAGCATGTGGTTATGAATTATTATAGCATAATCAACATGTATAAAATACTATAACATAATTAGCATGTGGCTATGAATTACTATAAATTACCCAAGCTGGTGGAAGTGTGCTTCTGCAAATTAATTTTTTTAAAGGAAGGCAGAATTCAAATTGCAGCCAAAACCTTAAATTATTTTTCATCTAACTTATTACATAAACAAGATCCCGGCTTTATAAGTTTTTCATACTGAATTCTTAGGCTTATTTTAGCGTAAAAGTTTATATAGGTTTCTGATCCTGCGTCGTGAATAGCGAAAGTGAACACAAAATTTGGGAAAACGAAAATTATTTGAAATAAATTTTTCATGAGCAAAGCACAGTTATTCTGTACAATTAATCAGATGATTGCACAGTTTTTAACATATTTTATTCTGTTTTTGCAGTGAAATTAGGTGCAGCTAAAGTGATGGAACAAGTTTGATGAGAGACCTTTTGAACCTGTTTTCCACGGATGAGTTCACATTGAGAGCAAAATGAGTCGGCAGCCAGCAACTAAAGATGAAGAAAAATGATGGCAATATCCGCAGCACTAATAAAATCGTTACTAGAGTGATGCCGCTAAGGCGAAGAGAAGATAAATGGAAGTAAAGTGTCAAAATTTGGTCAAGGTAAGAAATAATTTTCCAGTTTACCCAGTTAATGAACAGAACGTAAATAAATCTATACTGTAAATAGTATATATAGATAATCGGAGTGTTATGGAATGTGAACTATTTAATAAATGTTTAACAGTGGATTTGCTACATATAGCTGGCTCAATATTTCAGATCATCTCGGATATGAATTAATAAGGGTGATAAATGCAATTAAAATGTTCAACATTCTAAATAGGTGTTTGAAACGGCTACAAATTAATTTACATGAAATATGTAAAAATATTCTGCCGAAGTAAAATATGGGTTGAAATTTAATTGTGCTTTTACCTTGCAAATATAAGGAATATGTTTATTAAAGCTACTGCGAGAACCGCTAAAATATCAAATTCTAAAGAATGGTAAACTGAAACTAATTAATGACATCATTCATTATAAAAAACTTTTCTTTTTCGGATTGGAAAAGATTAAATTTTTAGAATGTTCATGGAAAATGCTAATATATATAAATGAAACAAAGTTCTGCATACGGGTATGACATCACTCGCATCTAAGGCCAAACGTTTGAACTCAATAATCAATTTAAATTTGTAATGATTTGAGCTGTGAAGGAAAAATAATCAATCCATTCCATGATTCGATTAATAATTTCGCAAGTCGGAATTTCTCCTGCGCTAAAATCGTGGACCGACGTGGCAAAAGGAAGGCATCAGCGAAGTTACTTAGCGCGTCAAATTGATTCTGTAGGCTGGAGCTTTGGAGCGAGATAAGCAGCTTTGATGTTTAATTACCGACGTGCCTACTGAGAAAAAGTTCCTTTATAGTTCTCAGGTCTACGTCATGAACTAATATTAATGAAATAAATAACGTGACTTACATAAGATCCCTTCTTCAGAGAGCAATATGTATATTACCAATGGCGCGACGCTATATAATATTATGTAAATAAAATGTCTTCTTATTGCAATCGTTGCAATGTTTCGCTGGTAACTTACGTATATTTCTAATTCAGTAGATCAAATATTAATGGGTAGAGAAGAAATTTTCTTCAACGAGAAATATGTATTGATTATGCTATTTATGAAGTGAAATAAAGTCAGAAATAATAACATCAAGATTTATCGAATAAGTTTTCAAAAGTTTTGCACCCCTGTGCTAGGTATGACGTGAAGTTGCTCGACTGCGGCGTTCAAATTTCGGGGCGTTTAAATTTCGCTGAGCGTTCAGAGAATTCATTCAAAATTTATTAGTCAAACTTGAGACCAGGTATGATAACATTTTTTAATTTCTAATTGGCACAAGAAAAAATCACTGAAAATTGATTGACTGATTGACGTCTGTTGAATGACTAGCTGTAGTCTTTCTCTTACTCAAAACAGGAAAAAAGTATGAGCCAGCTGCCGTAAGTAAGTGAATGCCGCGCCAGCTGCCGTAAGTAAGTGAATGCCGCGCCAGCTGCCGTAAGTAAGTGAATGCCGCGCCAGCTGCCGTAAGTAAGTGAATGCCGCGCCAGCTGACGTAAGTAAGTGAATGTAGCACCCGAACCCAAAACCTTATCGCCGGCACTTGAAAGAAATGACCAATCAGGAAACCAACAGAAAAACAACGCAGGAAAAAGTCGATTAAAAATTAGACACGGAAATTGGAGATAAAACAAATGACGATGCTTTAACTGGAAGCTTTAAACTTTCCCTCAAAGGCCCAGAGCTGTTCATTTCGTACCGTTTTGTAGGCTGCCAGTGAATGAAACGAGTCTCGGTCCGAACTAGAACACTTCCAGAGATATCGAACTCCTGTCAGAAGTGCCGACATGTTTCTGTTTTCCTGTTAAATTCTTATTTGCAGCAGGAACAGTCGGCCATATAATGGCCACTGATAAGCCATACATGATTTTCGGTTGGTGTCCACAGATAGAACATAACTGAGACAAAAAATCCATCAAATAAACAATGATAAATTTCGCATCTGATTATTGAAAATTTTAACGGGTTTCCTTTTAGTTACCTGGTTTAAATGAATATCCACTAAAGTTGAAGTTAATTTTGTTTCAATCAAAAAACTTATGTATAATTTTATAGCGAGCTTGTTTTGCCATAAATTGTCACTAAGACCTTTTAATGAGTTATAATTTTTAGTAACAATTGAATTAAGATTATTACGATTTAAAAATTCCCGCATTTATGAATGATCTTACTTGGTGAACTAAATGAAGCGTTAATTATTAATTAGAAAACTGGCAAATTTAATGCTAACATTCAGATTAAAGGTAGCAAAAAGAATCGCTTCTGGCATTATTTAGTGAGGATAACGCTTGCGTCAGTACAGAAGTAAATTTCATGCTTGATCTTTGGCTGAAAAGCACACAGCAGCCGATGAATTCCTCAGGTTTGACTAAATGTCCTTATAAATTTAATTTGAGATTTTTAATTCTTTTGATGCAATAGAGCGTCCGATTATAAAGAATAAATGGATATTCCGTCCTATAATTCAAGACGAACGGAGAAACAAGCCTGACTTAAAAATATTTTTTGCTGCGGGGGGACTAAAGTGTTGTTGCCCTCAAACATCTGTTATTATGTATGTTTGAGGGCAAGTTTATTGGAAAAATTTGATTGAAATTCAGAATGTAATGCACAGTAGCAAGTTATTGATTGAAAAGTATAATCTGGTGCTTATATTGATGATGAAAATTTTCTACCGGCTGTGTAAGGTAAAGAGTTGATCGTATATAATCTTCAAATATTTTTAGCTAAATTCGAATAAAATTGTCAATTGAAATTTTTATTTCATAAGTAAATCTCCATCAACAAAAAACTGATATTTCTGGTAATCGAAACTAATCTAAACATCTTAAAAGTTCGCATCAGGCTGAAACTCATGATTCAATTCAGGCATTCAATAAAGTTTCCAGGTGGAATGACATTTCCAGCAAAGTTTCCGTGAGCTATCTTGGTGGCAATATTTTTAAGTTGGTAAAATGTTGAATGTAGGTTATTGAAAGGGTCGACGTGTTTGATGTGGTCATTCAGCATGTGGTTAACGTGTTGGTTGTGGGCAGAGAACATGAAGGCAACATGTTAGTTTGGGTATTGAGCATGTTGGCAACATGTTAGTTTGGGTATTGAGCATGTTGGCAACATGTTAGTTTGGGTATTGAGCATGTTGGCAACATGTTGGTTGGGGTACTGAGCATGTAGGCAACATGTTGGATTGGGTACTGAGCATGTAGACAACATGTTAGTTTGGGTATTGAGCATGTTGCAACATGTTGTTTGGGGTACTGAGCATGTAGGCTACATGTTAGTTTGGGAATTGAGCATGTAGGCAACATGTTGGTTGGGGTACTGAGCATGTTGGCAACACGTTGGTTGGGGTACTGAGCATGTAGGCAACATGTTGTTTGGGGTACTGAGCATGTAGGCTACATGTTAGTTTGGGAATTGAGCATGTAGGCAACATGTTGGTTGGGGTACTGAGCATGTTGGCAACACGTTGGTTGGGGTACTGAGCATGTAGGCTACATGTTGGATTGGGTATTGAGCATGAAGGCTACATGTTGGTTGGGGTACTGAGCATGTAGGCAACATGTTGGTTGGGGTACTGAGCATGTAAGCTACATGTTGGTTGGGGTACTGTGCATGTATGCTACATGTTGGTTGGGGTACTGAGCATGTAGGCTACATGTTGGTTGGGGCATTGAGCATTTAGGCAACATGTTGGTTGGGGTATTGAGCATGTAGGCAACATGTTGGCAGTGGGCATTGAACATGTGAGAAACATGTTAGAAGTAGACATTTAGGCTGTGGGTAACATTTGGATGTGCGGTGTTCAGCAGCTGTTCGCTCTAATCGATAGTTCCGTGCAAAGGTAACGCGTTGTTAATAAAATTGATAGAAATCATTCTAGCTGAAGGCGGGATTCATTGAATTGAACGGCATAAAAATTCGAGTCTGGCAAGAATGTTTCAACTAATTTCAGTGACAATTAATTATATTTATTAAGTAGATCAGTACTCATTTCACCAAATGTTTAGATAGCCTATAACCAGTTGTGTAATATGTAAATTACATACAAAATTCCCTAGTCGTTACATAAGATTAATTATTTGCAAGCGAAATTTATTGTAACATATCGGCAATTGTCCCATGTGGAACTGAGTTGATGAGTCGGCAAGGCAACTTGGTTCCCATTTTTGTATGTATAGGGAGATCAACTTTGGCTGCCGCTTTGGAGTGTTAGATTATATAAGATTGTATACACCTAAATATATTTTGTATACACCTAAATCTGCATTCACTCTCTATATAAATCAAAGTTAGTACAGTGCATACCGATAGCTGTCAAATATTGGATAAAAATTTTGTATAAGTTAATCCAAAATTCATTCAGCGCTCCCAACACAAAAACTGCATTAAGTCTCCTTGATCCAACGAAATTATTATCAACATGAGTAAAGAGAATTCAGATGGCCAGTGGCCATAATTATTGTACAAGTCTGTTCTTGGTGCGCACAAAAAGAGAAGGAAGGGGCAACGACCGTAAGTGTTACTGACACTGTCTGCGTCATTTGATTGGGAGAAACATAGGAGGACTGCTGGTGACATGACTGCTTTCTACCTCGTATATTTCTAACTGTGCCTTCCTTCATATGAAGAAAGCCATATTTAGTTTTATGTCGTGCCATGGATTCATAATGGGGAAAATACTCTGATAAGAAAGAAAATTGGGAAATTAAATTTTATTATATAATTTATTATTTTTTTTGGTTCTGATATAGGCAAAAATGTTGATGTTTTAAATCTTTCATAATTTTTAGAAGTAATTTTTTTACAGTCGATCATCCGTCCAAAGCATACAAACCATCAGGAATAATTAATATAATTTTAATACTTACGTATATAATTCTAAGCCAACCGTGCAAGTTTGGTGATTGCACAGAAATCTAGATTCAATGTATTAATAATGAAGGCTTAAAGAATTTTTTGTAAGAGTGGATGTGCCTTAAAAAGATTTTAAATTTTACGTTTATGGTGAGACGGTTCAAAAAAATTACCTCAAAATACCTGTAGTTTATTATGAAGGTAATTCAAGAGTAGTTAGCACGAAATGGCAGGTCTACACTGAAGATTTTGTAGCATAATTCAATGCGTAATAAATTTACTTATTAATAAGGCAATATTTTGCGTTGCATCATTTCTGTAAGTAATCACCGCCGCTATGGAGGCACAATGTCTGATTTAAATAAACTGGTTATAGTCTCTATTAGTTAAGGTCACTCATGCAGATAATTAAAGTTCGCTGTGAAATTTCTCTTTCCTCCTAAATGATTTACTAATTGAAAAAGGAACAATTATAATTTCATTATATATTTTATAATAATATTATAATCCAGTGAGAGCGAAACTGGTCAAAGTGTCGCATGGGTCCGATTTCGATTGATAATTTCAGATTTAATTATTCATTTTAATTTTAGCAAACGTTTCTTATGAGGGTTTTTAGAGCGAGTATTATCTATAAGTGTGTTATACAAGACTTTCTCAGCGTGGGTCCACCTTTATCTCTCTAGGTTAACTAGCTTTGTGGGACTAAATTCAAAAATGTTTTTTTTGCTGATGTCAAAGTATCTCCTTCCTTGGTTATTGAATACCGCAGTTGAAATAATTTGATGTTTAGATAAAAATAAACGTCTCGCCTCCTAAAATACGGAACTTGAGACCAAAATCTCACTGTAAAAACTAAATAAGTGTGTATTTTGCCCTATTATTTCTATTAGAAACTATGAAGTAAATTTTGTATCTTTTGAAATTAGATATTTTCGACAAAATTTTTCCTCGTTCCCTGCCAAAATGAATAAATAGATAATTTCCGTTGTCTTTAAATTTAAACGTAGAAGTGAACAGTAAGCCGACAGCCGACGGTGAAGCCTTCGCGCGTTCTCCTTCGATTTTCCTCTATTACCTTAAATTATATTTTTCCGCAAGCTATTCACTTCGTTAAGATTAGCCCGGCTTCTTGTCATTATTCGCGCCTAGTCTGAAGTGCGTGCCTTAAACTATACAGTGAGTATTAAAATTACTAGATTGCTTAAATGGCTAGTTTATCAGGAATTTAAAAGCAAAGAAAACAGCCAGAATATTAACCATTTCTTAAGAATGAAAACGTTTCGGAGCTGACGATGGAGCTGGACTCCGAAACGTTTTCATTCTTAAGATGGTTAATATTATGGCTGTTTTCTTTGCTTTTAAATTCCCGTATAGTGAGGTACCGGCCTTCAAACCTGTGCGGGTAGAAGCTCATCAGCTGGCCGGTTATCAATCACTTCAGTGGTCTCTGCGGAGTCATATTACTGTCGCAGGTCCGCAATTTGTCTCGTGTCTGCCGCGTTTCGACAAGCTTTGCTTTATGACCACAATGGTTGTAGCAAATAATCTGTAACTTGAGCATTATTCTGATATTTTCATAGAGCAAATGTTGTCTACAATCACAATTTGAAATTTTCGGAAGGATAATTGCTGGTCACTAAAATTGGTCCTATCTTACTGCCAACAAGCATCGAGTGGCTGAAGCTCGGCTGTCTCAAACACATTTATGTTCTAGACAGCCCGACATGTCCAGCAAAATTAGTTCAACTCGAGTAAAAAAATTGAAAAAGTATATAAAAGTTTGGCATGAAAGGCTTAATTGAGTAATGATTTATATGATTGGACGGCGGGGCAACTTACGCTCATGCACAACTGCGTTTCACTTCAGATGGAAGAGCCAACGATTTAACCACTCTGTGCCAGTCTGGTTTGTTATTCAAAGAGCTCCATTATTTTAGTCAAAAAGGATGTCATACAGAAAAGGTCATAACCTACCATGTGCATTTGCACACACAGAGTCTCGTAACCAAAATAAAAGTCGTGAATAGAGCTCGTATTTGAATAATTTGGAAGGCTGATGATCATGAAAATGAGCAGTTGTGCTTGTTTCGTTCTCATTGCGAGCCGAGATTAACACCGAATGAGACTAAATTTGAATTTAATCCGTAAAGATAAGGACGAAGTGAAAATCATCAATAATACCATTTTAAACATCACATTTCAAGATGGCTTCTTTTTAAGGGTTTCAATAACTATTTAATGCCGTTAAAAAATCGAAAAATTCATCATTATTAGACCTTTTGTCTGTTTGCTAAGGCATCATGAGCGAATTTCATCCCACAATATTTCAAACAATATATTGTTCCAAACTAATCCCACAACATTTCATAGAAAAAAATTAAATTCTCCAATTGAAAGAGACGTTAAACTAATGGAACTCCCGCAGTTGTTAAGATCTACGTAATTTCCTGACGCATTGCGGCATGCGTTGCTGAAGCGTTCACTTGAAGTGATAAAATTGAAGTCGCCCCATCAGCGACCAACCAACTGAAGTGGCTATGAGCCGACTAAGAGGCGCTTATGATTCATCAAGACCAATGCAGATAATAATACCGATGCTGCAGTCGACCTATAAATATTTATTGAATTCCGTTGGGGAGAAGCGCGAGGGAAATGATCGTTGTGAGCATCCATAAGCCGAGTTATCTGCAGGAATTTTGTCATCGAATTAACAGAGCCTTCTAAAGCATTTATTAGTCTTTCAAATCGAAAAACATCGAAGGTTGTGAGGATGGAAGAAAAATTTTTGCTACTAAAATTTGATAAATTTTCGTCGTGTAGAATTTTTTTGGTTATAGATTCATAATTATGGGTTATAGACAGAAAATGATGTAGAAATTTGTTCAGTTCAATGACTGAAAAGATTCATAGCCATTGGATTCATTTAAATTCTATTTTTCGTTTTATATTTTAGCTCTAACAGAGGTAGCTGCTGCTGAATTTAAGTTAAAAGTTTAATGAAAACTTAATTTAATTAATTAATTATTTAGTTTTTGATTTAAGTTAACTAAGTGAAAAAAACTTCCGCTGACACAAATATTCAGGGATAGAAATTAGAAATTGAAAACATTAGTGACATTTTCGGAATTAAATTAAGAATTTGGAAAGAATTCTGATTCATTTTTGCTTCACATCAAAATGAATAAATAAATGCTCCCTAGTACTTATACAACTTCAAAGAATAAGAGTTCTATATTTTTTTCAGTATTCCTACCCATTAACATAATTTTTAACTTTTACTCAGATTTGGAAGCTAGACACCGCAGTAAATCCTGATAATAAGTTTTCGAACGTATTTGCGGCCAGCATGCATTTGAAGTTTTCAGTGCAACTCTATCCGTAAGAAAAGAAGGAATTGTAAATAAAATCTTCTGTACAACATGGCTTTTAATTTATCCATGTAATTACGTTACAAATTCTTCGCCATATTTTCAGCTGTATCGCCGTGATTGAATTCATTTATCAGACTTCCCGAGAAATTTATTCAACTGACTCCTGGGTACAGCGTCGCTGCTTTATATTTCTGTGCATTCGACGCAACAAACTTTTGTGCAAACAAACATCAAGAATTTTTATTGCCACGAAAAATGAATTTCATGTCAATACTTTTCAAACGAACAGCCAAAGAAAGCGGCCTTTGGTGGCGCACGCTTGAACACGACAGACATGAAATTTACCGCTGCAAAGGCCACGAAATATCGCCCTGCTTTTCATAAGAATGCGGTCGTCTATTGGAAGATTAGGGCCATTTTTCCGTAGTTTGCTGTCGCTGATCCACTGCAGCTATTTATCTTCAGTAAGCTTATTGGGGAAAATAAGCTTAATCAATTCCCCAAACTCCTTCTAAACAACAGAAGCTGCAAGACTAACTTGAGGAATTAAATAGAAGCTAATAAAAATTTAAATAGACGCTAATAACAATTCATAGGTTCATTTTGCAAGTCATAGATTATATTATATGGAATTAGAAGATAAAAATTGTTTAAATTTTTATTTTAAAACCCTTCAATGCTTCATTCAATAGTTTAGGCAAATACTAACAATAAATAACAATCAGCATTCGTTACTTGGTCAATTTACCAGTAATACTAAAAAAATATTACACACGAATGACAATTCCTGGAATGCATCCTCAAACACACATACGTACATCTAAAAATTTTTCCATAAAAACTCAAATTTTCAGTATTTTTTCAAAAAAGAATTGCCATTTAAACCCTTAAAACGTAGCAGAGAGCAAACTTTCAGAACTGTCGATCAAAAGCTGCAGGGATGCTGCTGCCATGTTGTAAGTTTGCTCAGCATGCCTACGAGATGTCAGTGGACAAAGTCGCTTCAGTAGATCCTGAAATTTCAGAGGATAATATTGTTTCAGTAAGCTTTGCTGTTCCAGAGGATAATGTCATTTCAGTTTGCGATGCAGTTTCAACGGAAAATTTCGTTTCAGATTTCAGTGGACAATGATGCATCGGCGCACTCTGTACTTTCAGTGGACAATTCTGCTTCAGCCAAACTTGTGGTTTCAGTACTCGTTGCAGTTTCAGCGGATGTTGTTATTCCAGTAGACCATATAACTTTGCCAGACACTGAAGCTTTTTCGAATTCTTCAATTTTAACTAACTCCGCAGCGCAGTTCTCCGCAGGCGCTGATGTTTCCGGGTGCCGTAGAGCTTCAGCAGTGCACCAGACTTCAGCAGATGATATGTCAGTTTCTGGTTGAGTTTTCGCATTAATATCGCAAACGTTTCCTTGGTGATTCACTTCAACACTCGCTCCATATTCGTTCTCTAGGTTGGCGACGAAGTTTATTGCTGGAGCTTCTTAAGCAATATCGTTGACATGAGTGTTCTTGAAGAAGAGATTTGCGGACGGGACATTGTTATGGCTCGGGGTAGAGGTTTGTGGCCCTCCATCAGAAACGGAGCTACTTTCTTGACTTGCCCATGAATTGTATTTCCCAGTCTGTTGCTTGTGCTTTGCTTTTTCCCGTGCCAATTCCTCAACATCAAGCACAGTGTTACTAGAACTCTCATCCTCTCCAGGTTCGCGGAATCTGATGCTGATTTTCACGTTGTCTTCGGACGCTCGACGTCCGCAGCACAGGTAACGGCAAATTGAATCGAGGCACATTTTGTAGGTCAGGTTTCTCGATGTAATTTTTCAGTAGCTTCTAATAATCTCCTTTTGAGTACTGAAGGCATGCATGTATTGTGGCTACGTATCGCTGATACTGCACTATAAAGCGCCGCAGTATTGACGGTATGTAAGATGCCAATGGAATAATTTTAGAGATGCAGTGGGAACAATGTAGAAAACAAGTTATCTTAAAATGAATGATAATTTGTAAATTTTCCCATTTTATGATGCTGCCAAAATGTAAATATTGTGAGCGCAAGTTCGATGATGATTCCTTACACTGCCCTTAACAGATGCAGCATTTTAATCAGACAAAATGACTCGAACTACAGTTCGAATAATTTATTATTCAGTACCCGAAATACCATTATTCGGGTACTAAGGTGCAGTGGAAAGGCAAAACTTTTATTTCTATTCATGGAAGACGTACATCTAACTAATAATTATAAGATGGAGCATTATACTTAACTGTCGAAATTGCGCGTACATATTAGGTAAGGAATTATTTCTGAGGCAAAGAACTTGTCAAGATTGGAGCATTTTCATGTCAATGGCCGACTTGATTGAAAAAATGCTTATTTGGGGATTTTATGGGAGAATTTTAGGCACTGCAAATATAAATAATACATTACATAAAGATTATTGACGAACTTATTAATATATCACGAGGAATTTTAGGCGCTCTCAGTACACTTAACAATAGAAGAAGGATATTGCGGTATCATGTCGGAGTTGACTTATCTTAGCACCGTAATTCCGAATTAAATTAACATCAGTAACCTATTCAAACAAGGGAATCGACGATATTTAAAAAAATTTTGTCTAAAGTAGAATATTTCAGTACAAATTCAAGTTTTTTTCAGCAAAATTCAGCTGCAGCTTATTCATTAGAGAATAATTAAGACTTGTCTTCATATATTTTTGAATTTGATCAATCATTTTAGTGAAGTGCCAGTATATTTAATGAAGTCAGAAAAGAGTTTATTTCAAGCCCAGAATATCATCACAGCATTCAAACGAGGCCTCATTATGAAAATTGACGAATGTCTTCTTTGAAGCTTTAAATTAAGCAAGGAATTATATGGATATTTCAATAACTTTTACTATAATACCCGCAATTGTTTCAACGACTATGGCCGGAAATTAAAATGTTTGGTATTAAAACTCGAATGCATGGCATTGATATAGAAAAATGTATTCTAAACTTATTAATGTAAATAATATAACTCTTGCTTTATACATCTTCTTATGAGATAAATAAAAAAATTTAGTCGAAATTTATCGAACGATTGGTCAAATAATTTTCCACAGGAGTCCTATCAGAGGCTTGCTTCGATTATCAACTTTCAGTCTTCCAGCAAATCTTACGAAGAAGATGAAAGTTATTTCTCACGCTCGAGCCCCGGTAACTCACTCCGAGCCATCCACTAAATATGCTAATAAATTTTCTACGTTAATTGCTTCAACTAATCTTCTGTCGAAATATTATAGCCATCAGTAGATGAGGTTTTTGACTTTTAACGTAAAGCTTTCTAAACCTAGCGACACTTGACAGCTATGCGTGATGGCATCAGCCCACGTAGGAGTGGTTGACAGCGCAGTATCTCAGAAATGTAGTAGGCAACATTTTGATGAGATAAAATCAGCAAATATATTCCAGCTGAAGAAAGAAAATATCATTTGCCACAATGAAAATCGTTAGTGAACGTCGGCCTAGTTCAAATAGAGAGTAGATAAAATGGCTTATTTTTCAGAATCGTTTATATTCAGATGTTCAGAATGATGTCGTCCTAGTAATATGTTTTTTAGCAAAAGGCTCGGTCCATGTAATGTCCCAATTGGCTCAACTTAGCAACATGATTTTAATATAAATTATAATTTTGCTGCATTCAATAGTCGAGAATAATATCAACCTTCTGACCATTAAGCGGTGCGGTCATTTCCTGGCTTAGCTGACAGAGTTGTAAGGGCTTCCTTGTTCTTCTCAGTCCGTAGGAGTTACCCTCAAGACCCTCAGAATGTTCCCGGTTTTTCGCCCGGAAGAGGGACGCGGAACTCTCTTTACGTAGCCGGAAACCGCTACTTCGGGTAGCTTCCAAATTACGTGAAAATGCCACGCACTGCAATTGCGTTTTCTTGAAAGTTCTACAGAACTTCTCTTCGCAGAGCGAAACGCAAGGGGCAAAATTCAACCTTCAGTCCTGGCAAAAATCAACCTGGACCTGGGGAATAAGTTGGAGCGCGTTCCTCGTGAGTGGCTGACACGTGGACTTCTTATCCACACAAATGCGTAAGAAACTAAATAAGTTGTTAAATTGGAATGAAGTGACCACACTTATGCATTAGTGACCACACTTATGCATAAGTGACCACACTTATACATAAGTGAGCACACTTATACACAAGTATGAACACATAAAATTTCAAAAAACCCTAGGGGAAAATTATTTACAGGTAGAGAAGAGATAATGGGAAGTCGAAACCTATTTATGCAGGGGTAATTAATCGATAATAAAATATTCATTATTTAAGTATTTATATTGTATTTCCAGCCTAGAAAATTATAAAACTACGGCAGTTTATTAAAATCAGTGGATAGTCGAATAATCAGATGAATTGAAAAATGTTTGTCCCAATTGGAAAGAATCTAATAAATAATAAATTAGACGTGGTCTTCTTATTTTCGGTTATTTAATTTAAACGTACAAATAATGTTAAAAGGAAGTGAAACATACTCAGAAAATATTTTGCGTGTTTTCAATTTTCAATCCATTTTCCAGTCACAAGACAAAACTCTACGGAAATAAGGGCCAATATTTAAGTATCTTTTACCAGTGAGAGATCATATTATAATTATTGAACGCGTAAATTATGCAGTATAATTCACAGAAAAAAATCGCATTAAAAGGGGAAAATAGTGCATGTAATGCGTTATTAAGAGTGATTAGTGTCTAATGTAGCTCCAATAAATAATTTATTTTTAGGAAATGCTTATTTTTACTACATTCTTGAAAATATTTTTGTAGGATAAGATGATTTCTTCGAGAGGGGAACGGTGATAAAATTCTCAAGCTTATATCAGAACTATGCAATAATTGCAATATTAACAGAATATTATCATTATCCTACAAATTCAGTGAAATTCACGCCAAAATCAAAGTAATAGAAGTCTAATAGGCGTGGAGCTAGACGGAGAAATCAGTGACTAGGAATAATAGAAATATTAACTTAATTAAAAATGTAAAATAAATGAGTTAATGAAAATGAAAGAAAAAGAAAATAGTAGAGGTGGGAGAAAATTTAAGTGCAGTCATTGGAGCAAAACTAATTATTTAATATACGAAAAAAGTTGTAAATTTTACTATCGCATAATAAATAAGCAAACGTGCCAAAATCAATTGTGGAAAAACAGCATGCAAAACACGAAAAATATACTAGTTGTCCAAATTAATTTTCAAGACATTAACATGTTCGAAGGAGCCAATAGATGCTTCACAAAACAGTTCGTAAAAATTTTGAATTGGGAGTTTCCTCCAGCGAAAATATGTAGCAAAACTTATCCCTAACTTGGAATAATTCGAAATTTGTAGCAAAATGTAGTAAATAAATCAAGGACTGAAGTACAAACGAGTGTGGTTAACATGGCATGAAACTGCGTGGTAAGGTATTAGGTGAAAATATTCTGAAACAAATTCCTTAGAAATAGCGAGTACAAGAGTTTCAATAGAAGTTTGTGGGTTGTGAGGACAGTTGAGGGCATCAGCAACTGAGTTTCTGTGCCGAGCAATGGCCATAAACAAATCTTTAAGGGAAGAGTTAGGTGCCCAGAAAAATATCCGGGGAAACTTGTCTTTATGAAGAATAGAGTCCGGGAGTTGTGTGAGTAGATACATTTTTCGGTCTAGAACAGCTGAGCGTGGCAACTCAGTGAGCGTGACAAGTCTCGAAACATTCTAGCAGTTTTTCTTCAACAAATTCAATTCTATGAGCAAAAAATACAGATTTTTTAGAGTTATTAAGTTTTAGAGAAACTAATGCCGCAAAATGAAGTAGCATTTGTGAATAATTGTGCATTAACAAAATTTGTGCGCTATATTTTTATTTAGTAGTGTATGTTTCAGATTAGATTCTAAGAATCAGTGCATTTCACCTAACAGCCTTCGAACATCATTATTTTAATCAAATAACTTTCGGATAAAAATTTTAGCAGCAAAATTTTTGAATTATGGAAGAATCAAATGAAATTCGTATCTTGATTATTTGCAACATCTCCATTGCTCCTTCACATGCGGATTGAATTTCTGAGCTTGAAAATAAACATAACCAACAACATAACTACGTCACGTGACACATGATGAATATGCAGCAACAATAGAATGGCTGCGGTCCCTTAACATTGAGAAATTTTTAATGTATGATGAAATGAGTTTTATCAGTATTATTTGTGTCGGTAACAGAAATATCAGAGAGAACTACTACTTGCTGCGACATATCGTAATTTAACATGTGAGGAATATTATGAAACAAATACGTAGAGATTGCATTATATGTTTTGAAATATTCAGTGGATATTTGAATCAATCTAACAGTTTTGTGCTCATCAGAGACCGAATTCTTGGTTGCGGTTAATTTTTATTGAGTTTGGTCATCGTGAATGAAACGCTATTCATTTCAATCTGTTATGTTTATCTTAAAGGCGCTCGTCATGCATTTAACACTGCATATTTGCGTACAATAAATATGCAATAAATATTCGTTGTATCTATAGTTATAAAATAATTGCGAAATAACAATGCTATAACAATATAAGTACAAGTGTATGCCCAGCCTTTAGTCCAGTGTGTAAATGAAAATTATTAACTAAATTATTTTCAGTTTTAATATAATTGAATATATCACATAATATAATTTGGGCTTTTGGTTTGTAGAATGAAATACATAATAATGTACTGACACATTGAATCACAATTTGTCAAAAACGTATACCATCATTTACCTCTATTAAGCAACTTTGATCTCTATCAGAACGGAATTTTTTATTAGTATGATAATTTTTGTTTATTGTTAATTGATACTATAGCAGTGTTATCAAGAGCCCTACTGTTGAAATTATTTGTAATGATATAAAACTAGATACCGACTCTAAAAGCATTCAATTAACTCGAAAGCAAAATAAGGAAAATTCGTGCTTTCAATTCGATATTTTGTGATGCTGTGAAATCAATACAAATTATTTTGCTAACTTTTGGAATGATAGTCGCCAAATCAAGACGTGAGTATATCGTAAAAACAATGAAACGAGTTTATTCAGAGGGCCTCAAAGCGAACGATAGCTGCCTTGTGATATAAAGCAGGTAATGTTCATGACAATCGTTTAACATGAATCACATTTTATAACCATCGGACAGTGTGCTGCTGCCTGCGGATGAAAATTCTATCAAGTTTCTTTCCGTGCATGCAAACAACGACCTGCTACTTTAAGATTACAATTCTCGATTCTATTCGATTACTGCGCCTGAAGGTAGGTGCAGAATTTTAGCAAGTTTCTTTGTTTTCAAATAAAAACTCTAATATGTGAACACGTCACCTCAAGACAGACTCATATATAGCCATACAGAAACTGCACCAGCAACTACAGAATTTAGAAGGTGTTATTCTGTTACTCCTTGCATATGAAGCTGCTGTGGTCTTAAGCTTGCGTCAATAGCGCTGGCTCAACGTGTTAGGTATTTATAGTTCTAAATTCAAATCTTTGTGGGATATTGCTCTAGATCTAGAACCTATATGGTCTAGGGCATCTCTGAATATATAATAAATAAAGTGAAAGATGCACGCATCCGACGTGACGCTTAGATTTTCTGAATATCGACACTTCAAAAGATAGGTTTTCAGGACCTGTTTTTTCCTGATCGAGGAGATCGATCAATGGGGAGATCAATTATATAATGAATAAAGGTAATAAAAACGAGCAATAATTTTTTTTACTTATAATTAATATCATGCGGTGGAAAGGGTCTCAATTAGAAAATATGATTGAGAAGCTCTGCAGCTCTGCAGCTCTGCAGTGCGTCTCTGTAAAGCAGTTGCACGGCGCATCTTGTGGCTCCTCTGAGACCTAAGCTATCGTAATAAATGTTATGTCCGGGTTATCGGCGGCCGCTCGTGGGTTTTTCGTAAATCGTTGTAGGGAAGGGATTCGTTGTGGCTCCATGAGTCCTAGAAACAACAAGTTGTGGTCTAAGTTATGCCATTGAAAGATAAGCTGGCTTTTAGCTGAAAATTTTGATGCTTGGAATAAGAAGTTGTTCCGTCAAATTTAGTGGATTTTGACCTTATATCAGTGAAGTCTATTATAACGAATTTCATTAAAATTCAAAAAATGTTTTTCTGAATTATAGTTTGCAATATGAATAAAACTTGTAATTATAGCTGCCTTTTAATAAAACGGATATTTTTTGTCATTATTATTATTAATGTTGAAATGGAAATTTATTTTTTTTTCGGTCCATTCAAGAATCGCCTTATAAAAAGATGAAAACTTTCTGGACATTCGGACTTAGAGTCATTGTGAATGATAAGAAGGGACTCTTCGAATATATGAGAATCTTTGCAGATAACATATCAAGAATAAACTCCAGCGAACTTAGGAACTTATTAAACTTTACGAGGGCTATCTCTGCGACGTCAGATTTTGCGCAGTGCAGAGGAAAGCTTGACTCTGGCGCAACAGCCATAAAAAGTCGTTAATATATAGAGGCAAGAAAGAAAAATAACTTATTTATTAGCCCGGCAAACATTGACAAAACATTCACGTAAATTTTCATTCCTAGCTAGACTTTTTTATTGGGTATTTACAGCAAAAAATATAGATGTTTGTTGGACAATATGGTAAAAACATCAGACTGTTTTCAGCGGTGTCATTACCTAATCAATTGAGAAATGCGTAAAATTATTTATTAATAAGTGATTCATGATAAAATTAATGTTTAAGAGGAATTATACTTACCTTGATAATGAGGTTCCTATTAAATAATCGTTATTGAAGTTCAGCAGTGAAAGTGAAGGGTTTTGATAGTTTTACTTTCTGTATGTATTAAGAAAGCCTAGATAAACGATTTAATTATAAGCCCAGAGTNACATTGTTGTGTGCCGTCGCTATACTCCTATCAAGTGACCCTGTACAGATAAGCCGTACTCAAAAACCAGATATTTACTAAAGACTAAATTACAAGATCACCTTTTCCTACATCATAACACGCACAACAATGGGAATGGTTAAGGGAACGTGTTCTGCTAAGTCAGAATTGGAGCTTTCCTATGGATAGAACAAAATTCGGTAAAGAAACAAACAAACAAAAAAAAGACCTATTACATTTCACATATAAGCAGCATATATGAATCAGCTCAATAGAAACTGTGGCCATAAATATTGATGGTCCCTTAACTCTCTGCTCCACGTATAAACGAACAATGCCGGTTTACATTTAAGTGATATAACGTTACAGCGAAATACCGGCTGGATGTAGGTCTTACGCTAAAGGCACTACCGTAATTACACAGGCGTCCGTAACAATATTATGACAACTGATGTTGGATTGCCATGCTTGCAAAACTCGCTCAATTGTTTTGCCAAAGATTGGAAATTTTAACGACTATTACGGCCGTGAAAATATTCCATTTATGTATTCTTTCATTGAGTTGGTCCATAATATAATTAGTGAATGAGAATTGAATTTTCAGTTCTCGATCTAACTTTTCGAAATTGAATTTTGTAGGTAGCAGAGATTATAACAATTTCGTAATTAGAGCTCAAAAAATTAGCCGAAACCTTGACATGCGGCTTGCCGGGACTAAAATAAACCAAGTTTGCGCGCATGCAATCAAAAAGTAATCAGAACTTGAACGTGGCAGCGCCACTCCTCTCCACCATCCATTTTTAGGGATTAAAACGAAAACCAAGTATAAATGAACAGCGGGATAACTTTTCAAGAACTAGTTTACGTCAGAAATTCACGACACGAATATTGTGGTAATTAAAACGAGGGAATACGCGAGCAAATTAAAATTCCGACGCAACTTTAAATCGAAAAAAATTCACCCGGCGTTGGTAAAATATTTATTTATTACGGATACCATCGTGTATTTCAGAGATGTGATTCACGATATTTACTTTAATTTTGTTTACACTTGATATGAAGACATATTTCTTAGTGCAAACCTTAATATGATTTTATGTTTCTTACCCTCTGAGTGACATACGTAGGATTTTAATGCAATTTTAATGCAATTTTTAATGCAATTAAAAGATCAAAGTACTGCCGCAATTGGTTGAAACACTTCGAGTTTTGAGTTTAGCAGTCACTGCGGGAGGTTCACTGTAGTGAATACAGTTCACTTTACGTGAACCTTCATCTATGAATAGTTGTAGAAATAATTGTGTAGTTCATTGAATTTGATTGCAGTGAACAGTACTCGGATTTTTCACAGCGTGTTGCTTTAGTTACGCTTCACGAATAAGTCATTTCTCATAATACGTCCGTAAGCCTCGGCAGAATTATTCACGGATTGCACGCAATAGCGTGATTGATGTTAACACGTTACACAAAGCACTGCGTGACGCATTGCGTCATATCACTATTACGCACACCAAAAAATACGTCCGTAAGTCTCGGCAGAATTATTCACTGATTGATTCACTGATTGATTTTAACACGTTAAACAAAGCACTGCGTGACGCAGTGCGTCATATCACTATCACGCACACCAAAAAATACGTCAAAACTTTTTTCTAGTTACATTTTTTTTCGGTTAATCTTAGAAAATTACAAAATTAAATGATGTAAAAGTTATAAAGTGTAGTAATATACTCGGAACATAGTATGCTATAGTTTTCCGCTCATTATTCTGCCAACTAATTGCGGAGTTTAACGATTCCGCAATCGAACCTGCAAACGAAAATCGGTGGCACAGCGTTACTTTGATCATCAACTAGTATTCCATCAAGAGCGATGATCAATTAATGAAGATTGGTCGCTAGCACGATGATGCCTTAGATAATAATATTCTTATATAGCACCATGTACACAATACACGATTCATTTATTCATTGGTGGTCTAAGCATATTGTATACGGCACAGTAAGCTATACGTACGTACATGAAAATAGTCCGTATTGCTGCCTCGACTCTGCAGAATTTTTACCGTACTAGTTTTATTCACGCGAACACGTACAAAAACTTCAGCGGAGAGCCGCGGAAAAGGTAAAAGTCAAGTAATTTTTCACTCATGTAACCATATATAATAAGTTATTTTCCTAAAGTTTAACCAACCCGTTGTCGAGGCCTGAATAAATAATCATCTCAAAAGCGTTTTCCAACTTGTGAATTTAACGAAAGTATATAACAAGCTCAATGAACATGAACTCTTAAAGACGTTCACAATGAAAAAACTTTAACTTACATGAATATACTAGACATATATATTATTAGTTCTGCATTAATAAATTGAAAATCAAAAATACTAAAGAAAATAAAAGCATAACTGAATATTTCATTAAAATTAGAGTGTGATTGTGGACATTGAAGTCAACAATCACAATCTTTTGTAACAACCCTTTTTGTAGCGACTTTTTCTGTGGCAACTCTTTTCTGCAACACTTCCCCCCAATACTTTTTACTTTGTAAAATGCAAGTATCTTCTTCACTCACTATTCTGTAACCAAACTCTTCAGTAACCAATCCTAACTTCAGTAAACACTCTTTTGTTCGCTAACCACTCTTTTCTTCAGTAACCACTCTTTTCTTCAGTAACCACTCTTTTCTTCAGTAACCACTCTTTTCTGCAGTAACAACTCTTTTCCTTAGAAACCACCATTTTCCTCAGTAACCACTCTTTTCTTCAGTAACAACTATTTTCCTTAGAAACCACCATTTTCCTCAGTAACCGCTCTTTTCTTCAGGAACAACTCTTTTCCTAAAAAACCACCATTTTCCTCAGTAACCGCTCTTTTCTTCAGTAACAACTCTTTTCCTTAGAAACCACCATTTTCCTCAGTAACCGCTCGTTTCTTCAGTAACAACTCTTATCCTCAGAAACCACCATTTTCCTCAGTAACCGCTCTTTTCTTCAGTAACAACTCTTTTCCTTAGAAACCACCATTTTCCTCAGGAACCGCTCTTTTCCTCAGTAACCACTATTTTTCTTCTATAACAACTCTATTCAGTAACAACTCTTTTCCTTAGAAACCACCATTTTCATCAGTAACCGCTCTTTTCTTCAGTAACAACTCTTTTCCTTAGAAACCACCATTTTCTTCAGTAACCGCTCGTTTCTTCAGTAACAACTCTTATCCTCAGAAACCACCATTTTCCTCAGTAACCGCTCTTTTCCTCAGTAACCACTATTTTTCTTCTATAACAACTCTGTTCCTCAGAAACTACCGTTTCTTCAGAAAGCACTTTTTTCCTCAGTAACCACTATTTTTCTTTAGTAACCGCTATTTTTTCAAGTAACAACTCTTTTCTTTAGTAACCACTCTTTCTCCTAAAATTTTCTCCCAAATTAACCACTCATTTTCAAATTTGTTCAATATTTTTGAATAAAAGATAACTTTGTAGGGTACACTCGTGCTGGCCGACTGTGTCATTGTGATATTCAACAGTAAAGAGAAGGCATGCGCGAAAGTTGCCATGGCACACGAAAAACACGTCACTGCAGTGACGTGTTTTTTTAAATGTTGCGATAAAGATTAATTGTCGATAGTTAGTTATTCCTATTATTCTGAAAACGGTTAGTCTTTATTAATTTACGTTCTTAAAAGTGTTAATCCTATAATTGTACAAAAGCCTTAAGTTTCACGCTCGACTGACCCACACAAAAAAAGTCTCCAATAAGACAAGTTTTATTATTTCCGACGATCAAAAATTATTTCAGAAATGATCGAATTTGCTAGACCAAGAGACTTCCTTATGTAGCTATTTAATGGTGTTTTTATATTCAATTAGATGTTGAGTTGAAAAGACATATTTATGGACGCAGTTGATGCGAACCGAGTTGGTTCCCAACATGTCATTTGCAGAGAGAGGAGTAGCTGAAGATAAAAGTTTTACAAACAACTTCCTTTTAGCACTATCTTCTAGAACCGCTCATCCCTATACCCACTCTATTATTGAACAACTCTCAAATGCAAAAACTCTCTCGTATTCCCACTCTTTTCCGCAACCACTTTCCTTTGCATTCCATCTATTCAGTAACTCAACTCTTCCGCGACACCAGTCTTATGTCAGAAATATTCATATGTCAGGAACAGATAGTTAGGGAAGATCTCCAAATAAATAAAACATTCAGTGATTTTTGGTTGGCTGTCCATAAAAAATTTTTAGGAAACGGTGAAAATGGCCAGTGTCTATTGGAATTTGTATCAGTAAGTTACGAATTGTTTCTGATAAATAAAAGTGAAATAAAGTAAATGTTACTAAACTAAAAACTAAACTTTACTAACTAAACTTTACTGAACTAAAATTATAAAATTTCCTTGAAGACCAAGAACTTCCAGGCTTTCGAGTTTTTTAATTCGTGTCTAATTTACCCCTGGAGGCCAAAATGGATGGCAACACATTCATTGCAGCACACGAGAGGCTTTAAGAGAAGGTACAGTCCTGGCAAGAAGCTCTAGAACAGACAGCCACTTAATAAAAGTGATCCACGGCTTCGGGCAAGTCCTCCGCTGCCGCTATTCAATCACCTGTGTCTTGGAAAGCACTAGCTGTTATCAGTGTTATGTCGCTACTTGTTGCGTTGAGAATTATTCATACATTATTTATTTACCGTAAAGTAAATACTTCAGTTAGAAGGGCCGGTGATTGCAAAGATACGAAGTCATACTATGAGGATTGTTTTGATCTTGGCTCGTGATAATATAAGGGATTTATAATGCTCTAATTATTATCATTGAGGTTAAAATGTTCTCAGGTGCTGTTGAGCAGCAGCATGTCGACTTTACGTAAGCAACCTCAGCCTTGGAGTTGTGTATTCTCCAGCGCCTTTTGCTGTACAGTAGCTGTACGTGCAACTGTATCTACAGTAGCTGTACATGCAGTTGTGCCTTGACTGCCTTTTGCTGTGCCTTATCACCGTGTTCTAATCAAAACAATTCTAGGCATTTAATTAACAATAAAATGCATTAAATCGGTGAATTACGTTTTATATTTAATGACGAGATTGGAAATAATTGCATTTTATTCCTTGATACAGTGTCGCGGGAAAGCGGGACAACACGTTACAAAGACAGCTAATAATTATTTTTTTTGGGAGGTTCGGTTTACGAAAAGGATACCAAGTACGAATGAAATGAACGTGCATCATTTAATGATCGAAAGTTAAATGAACATATGAAGGATCTTCCAATAGGAATGAGACGGTAAAATTCAATATAAACATGAATACGAAATAATAATTCAGAAAGGCCCATCCGAACGTCACTGGTTTTACCGCTAAGAGGTAGTCATACGTGGTCCAAGATCGCCTAGGCCAAAAATCAGGTCTAAATGCGGGAACCTAGCGGAGGAGCGCAGTGCAGGGAGTGGATCCGCTGGGAATCGTTTTAACCGACGTTCATAAGTTGCAGTTTCCTTCTACGCGGTTCGCCGAGAGGAAAAACGAAATTCAACTAGACGACGGGGTCCAGGAGAAGTACTGGCAAGTAGCATCATCTTCGAGGCTACCCCGCAGCCTATCCTGTCCATCGCTGTCGACAGACGTGAGGCGAAATACTCAAAACTTGGTTAAGATTAATGGTGGACTTCACCGTCTGAGGTGAATCCCAAGGACTTCTCTGGACAGACCACCACAAAGTTACCGCGTCCTGCCACACCCGCTTAGACAGGCGGCTCAATCAAGACGACAGAAGCTCACGTCAAACTTCAGCTTCGAGTAATGCGTTGGATGAAAGAAGAAGCGCGACCAACAGTGTGCAGAAAGTCGGGCCGATACAACAGTAAAGTATTTCTGTTATTGAGTTGAATTATGCACAGTTAATTTAATGTATTATTGATCGGTAAATTAAATCCCGGATGCACTGACCGGGACCGAAGCCGCTGCTCCCCTCGACTGAGCGCGGCGTCCTGAGCCAAGAAATCCTCGCAATCCTTTTGTTTGTCAGGTATCGGCTCTAAGAAACTGTTCGGCTCGAGCTCAGACTGGAGAAACTCGAAGAAATTAATTGGAACGAACACTAAAGAATATTTATTTAGTGGCACGTTTCTGCGCTCGAAAAAATTTTGTGCAATGACGTCATGACTCGTATCTGTTTTGGAAAATAATCCGTGGGCAACATATGCCGAAGGCTTTTCTTACGCTAGCTGTTTTACTACTTTGATTTATTTTCTTACATTGATAACGGCTAATTGATTGTTTGTTATCTATTATTTGTTTATCACAATCACTAATTTTACTATATTCGTTTAAAAGAATGAAAATTTAAGCGTGTTTGAGCCAAAAAGAAAAAATGCAAGAATTTTGCGACAATGTTTGTTTCACACTCTCAGTAAAATAGTGCATTCCAAAATCCAGCATTCCAACTATAACAATGCGTGAATAAGAACTTCAATGGAATTTCGTACATTATTAAATTTCCTTGAGACCTTCTATCTAACTCGAAATTAATACTTTATATTAATACATGAATGCTATATTACGATATAATTAATTTCAGAGTGGTGCTAACTGTAACTGAGGGAGGTCAATGATATGTTAAATACCATCACGCTTCATGCCCAATTTGGGCTGACTCGGCGGATTCTTAACTGTTTCATCATATAATCATAGTTCGAGTTATACTGCAAACTAACTTGCAGACATCAATTCTTTTTAAGAGTTTGTTAAACTCCGTTGGTTGTGGCGGTGACAAGTTCAGTTTACTCAGAAAAGAAAACTGAGATGATATGTTAAGAGTTAAGAGCACGGTTCGTCAACGGACATGTTGGTAATTGATGCAGGACATGTGTGTTGAACTGGAACATGTTTCCTGTTCCGGAATAACTCCGTTGCATCGCGATAAATTCAATGATCAATAATATTTTCTTGCGCCTGGAGCAGTTCAGTTAGTCCGTAGCATTTTAGTCGTTGCGGAATGTATTGGTTGTTGTGAAACATCTGTCGAGAATATTTTTGTTGGTCCGGAAAAGGTTCGCTGGTGTGGAACGCGTCCGTTGGCCTGAAAAGCTTTACCCAGCGGTAGCCGCAATCAGCGGCGCAGACCGGCATTACGTGGCTTGCTTGAGGCATCCATGCGCTCCCTCAGCCGGCATTACGTGGCTTGCTTGAGGCATCCATGCGCTCCATCAGGACGCTCACAGCCACAGCACATCAGTTTTTCCAGCTCCATGCGGTGAAAAAAATTCCTCTTTTCAATCAAGCAACAGGAATTTTAAAAACTGTAGCTCCAATAAAAAATAAATGACAAAATAATAAAAAATGAAAATATTCGAGATTTTTTGCCTATATTGTATCATAAAAAATGGCAAAAGCTCAAAAAAGAAAGAGAAGCAATTCTTTAAACGGAAAGTTTAAAAGTTTATTACCAGAATGACGGGCATAAATCAACCAGCATTGAAAGTATTGAAAAGATTAATGCAAACAAATATTACAACAGACTTCGAATAGAATAATATTATCTCTTGTCATGATATGTTAGTCATGATATGTCAATCCTTTAGATTGACGTAACAATACTTATATTTTTGATTTAAAAAATATCGAGGTGCGAATCTCAGCAGGTTTGCTGGGGCAGTGAGTGCGGTCAAGTGCTACCCTAGTTGACCGCCGCAAATAAAACGAGCGAGCAAATTCAGTGACGCAAGGAAGCGGGCGTCCGCAGATTCAAGGGCTACCGCAAGGATTTAAAATCCCGGATACCGAGAATTCCGGAGTGCCGACGTGGTGTTATTTTTTCCGGTGAGTGGCGAAGTTTAAAGTTGAATGTTGGCGGCAGTGAGAAAATTTTGAGAAAAAAATTATTTGCGATTGATTTCAGAAACAAGTTGTTAACAGTTTGGCAATAGTTAGAATCGATCAAGATAACCAAGTTATTTGTAATTTTGAATACAGTTTTCCAGTCTAAGCTTAATTAAATCACGTTGGTTGATTTACTGAACAATAATTTACCATATACAACTGCTATAGGAACAGCTGTTCAAATAGTATATTACATCTGCCTGTCCATATTGATGTCGGAAACCGACTGAACCTTTTTGCTTCTACCTGATACACCGCGTTGATGTCTATTTGATTATAACTGAAATGCCAATATAACACTTCAGTTAATTGCTGCACAGTATTGATAATAGTCATGAAACTCTCTGCCAATGATAATCCATGCTACCGTATCGATCATAAGTGATATTTCGTGTCTATGGTGCAGTGGCTGGCAAGACTTGGTCCTGAATTGAGCTTCCCTCGAGCTTATATTGTAGTGTTTCGAACGCTAGTCCATTAATTCAGAATTCGGCAACATATATTCGCTGTTTAAAGCAATGCATCGGGAGCTATCAGTTCATACACAGGCTGCAAGTAGGGACCGACTTTGGCTATTCGGCGTTAAAGAGTCGTTTAATTCGAGCAAGTTGGCAAATAACATTTAAAGAAATTGAAAAATTAAAAGATGTATTTAAAATAAGCGTTGAATTACATAAAGTTGAAAAATGAAAAATTATTGCAGACCTAAGTTATACAGTACAGAAGCTATTCGCTTGCTCATATGTGATGAAATAGAAAGGTATATGACATATAAATTATGCTCTATACTAATGAATACTGCCTAGATTATAAGTTGATTTGATAACACAGTTTTCATAAATTTGAAGCAAGTTTTGAAGTACTTAAACACTCACAAATTAAAAGATGATCGTATTAATGATCGCGTATATTGACGATTCACAACAACGAAAGAAGCCCACCAGTTTTATAAAGTCGTGGAAATGTTTCGTGTTCTACTCTGAATTCTTAGGAAATTAATTTAGTGGCACTTGGGTTTGTAAATTTAATTAGAAAAGGATTTCAAAGATTTTATTTTCAAATACAATTTTTAGAAGTACAAGACTACGTCAAAAATATTTTATAATATGACCGACAATGATGGTGCGCTGTCGAAAGATTAACGAATTTCGGTGGAAACTAAAATCAATTTCACCACATTTTCGGCATCATTGGAATGACTTACCTTTATACTAATATGGAAAAGTATATTCCCGCAGTGCTGTTTGTAATATATTGAGAAAATCTGTTCAGTAATTTGTATTAATGATTTGTGGTAGGGTCATTGGTCCCAGATTTTGTTTGTACTCTGCGTGTGTAAGCCGTGATAAGCGTGCGCAATACGCCAGGGAATTTATTATGTATGACGAATTCAATAAAATATGAAGCAATACAATATTTACAATATTTAAAAATAAACTAATACAATATTTACAACAATTTATAATATACAAATACAATATTTACAATAATTTACAATAATAATATACATTAGTAATACAATATACATTAGTACTTTTCATTACGGTATTGCTGATAAAGTCGTTCGAAAAGTGAAGAACAAGTTTTTAGGTGGAGTAAACTAAACGAATGAGACCTGAAAACTTCGTACATGAGGTAGAAATGTCACTTGTGAGTAGATTGTAAGATGGGAATTAGCATCATTATCATTAAGCATGATTGATGATGAATCTGTGCAAGTTATTGGTTACCGTTTATTGGGCTTGAGTTAAACGATATTTTTAATCGGGAATGACATCGAAGTTGAAGACATTCACGGTCTTTGTAGAAAAAATGAACTTGGCACTCATAAAATTTTTTGTTCATCACTGATGTAACAAAACAATCGCGAGTTATGAAAAAAACGGCAAAAATCATTATGTCGTTCCAGGGTGAATTTTTCACTCATATCCATGAGTGAGTTTGAAATATCGAATCTTTTATTCATCGTATTCCCAACTGCATGATGGAAAGTGTATTTCCAAATGACAAATAAGTTTCTGTTCAAACTCTTTGCAGTGTGGACCGGCATTACGTGGCTTGCTTGAGGCATCCATGCGCTCCCTCAGCCGGCATTACGTGGCTTGCTTGAGGCATCCATGCGCTCCATCAGGACGCTCACAGCCACAGCACATCAGTTTTTCCAGCTCCATGCGGTGAAAAAAATTCCTCTTTTCAATCAAGCAACAGGAATTTTAAAAACTGTAGCTCCAATAAAAAATAAATGACAAAATAATAAAAAATGAAAATATTCGAGATTTTTTGCCTATATTGTATCATAAAAAATGGCAAAAGCTCAAAAAAGAAAGAGAAGCAATTCTTTAAACGGAAAGTTTAAAAGTTTATTACCAGAATGACGGGCATAAATCAACCAGCATTGAAAGTATTGAAAAGATTAATGCAAACAAATATTACAACAGACTTCGAATAGAATAATATTATCTCTTGTCATGATATGTTAGTCATGATATGTCAATCCTTTAGATTGACGTAACAATACTTATATTTTTGATTTAAAAAATATCGAGGTGCGAATCTCAGCAGGTTTGCTGGGGCAGTGAGTGCGGTCAAGTGCTACCCTAGTTGACCGCCGCAAATAAAACGAGCGAGCAAATTCAGTGACGCAAGGAAGCGGGCGTCCGCAGATTCAAGGGCTACCGCAAGGATTTAAAATCCCGGATACCGAGAATTCCGGAGTGCCGACGTGGTGTTATTTTTTCCGGTGAGTGGCGAAGTTTAAAGTTGAATGTTGGCGGCAGTGAGAAAATTTTGAGAAAAAAATTATTTGCGATTGATTTCAGAAACAAGTTGTTAACAGTTTGGCAATAGTTAGAATCGATCAAGATAACCAAGTTATTTGTAATTTTGAATACAGTTTTCCAGTCTAAGCTTAATTAAATCACGTTGGTTGATTTACTGAACAATAATTTACCATATACAACTGCTATAGGAACAGCTGTTCAAATAGTATATTACATCTGCCTGTCCATATTGATGTCGGAAACCGACTGAACCTTTTTGCTTCTACCTGATACACCGCGTTGATGTCTATTTGATTATAACTGAAATGCCAATATAACACTTCAGTTAATTGCTGCACAGTATTGATAATAGTCATGAAACTCTCTGCCAATGATAATCCATGCTACCGTATCGATCATAAGTGATATTTCGTGTCTATGGTGCAGTGGCTGGCAAGACTTGGTCCTGAATTGAGCTTCCCTCGAGCTTATATTGTAGTGTTTCGAACGCTAGTCCATTAATTCAGAATTCGGCAACATATATTCGCTGTTTAAAGCAATGCATCGGGAGCTATCAGTTCATATACAAGCTGCAAGTAGGGCTGATTTTGCCTTTTCAGTGTTAAAGGGCCGTTTAATTCGATCAAGATGATAAATAACATTTAAACAATTTGAAAATTTAAAAAATCTATTTAAACTAAGCGTTGAATTTAATAATAGCGAAAATACTTAATGTTTTTAATATTTATACTGCAATGAATACTTATTGCACACTCAAGTTATACAATACAAATGCTTTTTTATTGCAATTATATGATGAGATAGAAAGGCACATGACAGCAGAAAAATCATGCTCAATACTGATAAATGCTACCTATATTATAAGCTGATTGGATGAAAAAGTTTTCCCACATGTAAAGTAAGTTTTGAAGTACTTAAAGACTCGCAAATTAAAAGATGATTATATCAATGATCGAATATATTGATTATTCACGACAGCGAGAGAAGCCCACCAGTTTTACGAAGTCGTGGAAATGTTTCGTGTTTTCCTCTGGATTCTTGGGAAATTAATTTAGTGGCACTTGTATTTGTAAATTTAATGAGAAACGGAGTTCACGGATCTAATTTCCAAAGTAAATTCTGAGAAGTACATGCCATTGCAGAAAATAATTTTTATTATGACAGACAATGATAGTAAGCTGTCGAGGGATTAACGAGTTTCAGTGGAAACTGAAATCAACTTCACCATATTTTCGACATTATTGGAAAGACTTAGATTTATACGAATATGTAAAAGTATATTACGGCAATACTGTATGTAATATAAAAAGAAAATAGTTTAAAGTAATTGGTAGTAATGGTTTCTAGTAGGAGCAGTGTTACCAGATTTTGTTTGCACTTTGCGTTTGTAACTTAAGCGGTGACAAGTGTGCGCGATACGTCAGGGAGTTTATTAAGTATGATGGATTCAATAAAATATGAACCAACACAATATTTTCAATAATTTACAATATACTAAGACAATATTTACAATAATTTATAAAATCCAAATACAATATTTACAATAATTTATAAAATCCCAATACAATATTTACAATAATTTACAATGTACCAATACAATATTTACAATAATTTACAATATACCAATACAATATTTACAATAATTTACAATACACCAATACAAAATTTACAATAATTTACAATACACCAATACAATATTTACAATAATTTACAATATACATTCCTAATAATCAGTAAATCCACTCTTCATTACGGTATTGCTGATATAGTCATTCGAAAAGTGAAGAACAAGCTCCTTGTACAAAACTTTAAGCGCGACCTCCCTTTTCAGTGGAAGGAAAGTTTAATCAACAATTAAAGATTGGAAAAAAACGTCAAAGAAGAAAGTATTTATTCTTTCAGAACAGTGTTCATGGGAACACCACAAAATTAATCTTGCGAATAGTAAACTGGTTCTTATCGAATCTTTTATTCATCGTATTCCCAACTGCATGATGGAAAGTGTATTTCCAAATGACAAATAAGTTTCTGTTCAAACTCTTTGCAGTGTGGTAGACTTTGACAAAATTTAAGAGGTTATCTGTGTGGTTGATGAAATGCATACGCGATTTTTTCGCTATCTCGACTTCGGTTTGAGTACATTCTTCACTCCCAGTCTACGTATAACTTCTTTCAACTTTCTATAGAGTATTTGACCATTCAAACTTTGGAGTTGATATTGGCCTATTGCTTCGAAGTCACCAAACTTGAAGTTGAGCTGCTATTGCTACAGTTCTTGTGGTTTGGTTGGGGCCAAACTTTGTCCCGTAATAATATGAAAGATAAATATTGCTCTGTGCGAGTGTAAATATCCATTGCGTTCTTGACCAAATCAGGAAAAAAGACTTTATTGAAAATATTTGCACTCGCGAGATTCAGAAGCAAACTTATAAGAAACACGTCTAGGCTGTGCCAAATATGTATAAAAATCTAAACAGATTTGACGTTGTAGATGTTGTCGAAGTTTATTTAAAAGTTTGAATCATGAAATGTCTTGTTAAAAACTGTCCAGCTGTTCATAAATAGCAAACATATTTTGATTAAGTCGATGCAATTTTATAGGAAAAAGCAATATGCTCAGAAAAGTACGTATAATGAGTTATTTGTGGAATTATTTTGGATGTCTGCTTCTGAAACGCTACGTTGATGTAAGATCAATGAGTAGGCTACGTAGTCAAGAAAATAGTTTACACGTATTTGGTTACTTTTATTTTTATTACCGGAAAATGTATTGTGATTTATTTAATAGGTTGAGGTAAGCTCAATGAGTACGTAGTCTAGAAAATAGTTTACACGTATTTGGTGACTTTCATTTTTATTCCTGGGAAATGTATTGTGAATTTATTAATAGGCATGAAATATAATAAAAATATTGTACGTAAAATGACCCCGAGTATGTTCATTAGCATATCTAATGACTTGCAGCTTTTCAATCAAAGTTCAGACTTAATCCGAAATATTTTAAAGTGAAGCTCTACTTGCAAACGATCAAACAAGTCTTACACTCGAAGCTATTAGGCATAATCAAAGTGATCACAGAAAGGTTAAAATTAAAGTTTCACTGTTAAGCCAATTAATTAGTATGCACTGTTTTAAACGGTTAACGAAACCTCGCTGCATTTTAACTTCTATTTATTTCCTACGATAACTACCTATATAGCTTGAGCGTGTCTCTCGGTAGCCACATTTACATCGCGGAGGATAACACATAAATGGCGACGAATACATCGCTTTATTTCTCATCCCTGCATAATAGGAAGCTTTGCAATGCAATGAAGATTTTTTAATCAGGATTACGAGGGGCAATCACCACAGGCTTCCCTCGCCCGTCACTCAAGATTCCCTCGCGCGTCAGTCACAATCCCAATAAATGCGCGGGCAATATAACGATTATTAAACATTCAATTATTCCATAGGAAGAGCACTGTGAGCACTTGTGATGAGTAATGGAACAAATGGTACGTATCATGAATGAATGAAATGAACATATCATGAATGTATGAAATGAACGTATCATGAATGAATGAAATGGACGTATCATGAATATATGAAATAAAAGCATCATGAATAAATGACACGAACGTATCATGAATATAACGTATCATGAATGAATGAAATAAAAGCATCATGAATAAATGATACGAACGTATCATGAATATAACGTATCATGAATGAATGAAATAAACGTATCATGAATAAATGAAACGAACGTATCATGAATATAACGTATCATGAATGAATGAAATAAAAGCATCATGAATAAATGACACGAACGTATCATGAATATAACGTCTCATGAATGAATGAAACGAACGTATCATGAATATAACGTATCATGAATGAATGAAATAAAAGCATCATGAATAAATGACACGAACGTATCATGAATATAACGTCTCATGAATGAATGAAACGAACGTATCATGAATATAACGTATCATGAATGAATGAAATAAAAGCATCATGAATAAATGACACGAACGTATCATGAATATAACGTCTCATGAATGAATGAAATGAACGTATCATGAATATAACGTATCATGAATGAATGAAATAAAAGCATCATGAATAAATGACACGAACGTATCATGAATATAACGTCTCATGAATGAATGAAATAAACGTATCATGAATATAACGTATCATGAATGAATGAAATAAAAGCATCATGAATAAATGACACGAACGTATCATGAATATAACGTCTCATGAATGAATGAAATAAACGTATCATGAATAAATGACACGAACGTATCATGAATATAACGTCTCATGAATGAATGAAATAAAAGCATCATGAATAAATGACACGAACGTATCATGAATATAACGTCTCATGAATGAATGAAATAAACGTATCATGAATAAATGACACGAACGTATCATGAATATACGGCATCATGAATAGAACCGATGAACGTTTCATGAATGCATTTCATGATGAATGCGTTGCGTAGATCGCACTACGAGACCATAGCGAGGGCTCTGAAATGATTAGAACGCCTTGCGTAGTTACGTGCTCATATGATATGAGGCAAATAAATTCTTTTTACTTATGGGCCCGAGTTAAGAGATCGCAAGTTCATCAGCCAATCATTGACGGCCTTTCAATCCAAATCCACCAATCATAGACAAGAAAATAGAGCGTAAGTACTTACGTTCACTTAGCCAGTTTTGAAAGTATGGCCCCCGGACACTCATTCAAGTTTAAGAAAACGAAAAATTTCAATCTTTCACGGTGGCCAAATTAGGCACTAGCGCAGCCCTTCAATCATTTCATTCCTCTGAAATACGATATTGGATTGTTTTTTTATTGCAAAATATTGGGATCAAATGTCTATTGTTTCGTTGCAAATAAAGGCATCAAACGTGCGTATTGCTACAGAATAACACGAGTAATAACAGTGAGCAGCATTCTTCGTTTGCTTTGTATTGATGATTCCTGTTAGTGTTGAAATTGATTGCCAAAAGACAATTTCAAGAATTTTTGCATCAGTCATTCTTTGGTCTACGGTAAAAATTTATTGTTTCAGGAATTCTCAATGGATTTGATGACGCACGAACGTGTGACCAATATAGTAATGTTAGAATACAGATTTTTTGTGTAGACTTGGAGTGTACAATGTCAATAACCTTACTTATCGGACGCTATCACTTTTGATAACCTTGTAATTATTATTGATTTACGATCTCTGATTAAGATATAACTTCTGATGAAACTGCCATACGTCTTAAAATATTGGAGTCTCAATGCAGCTTGTGCCTCAAGGCCCTTGGTCAAGAGGACTGCATGGATGAAACACTGCCTGATATGATGGGAAACAAATTTATTTAGCGGAAACTCGTACATTTTTACATCTTCGAGTTTCGTTGAAATAAATCCGTAAGCAAGTATATAAACCTTACTTATTCATGCTCGTTGTTTCAATTTAAATTATGTGCCTTCACGCATAACCGATAACAAAATTTGATTATATTTTGCTGCTAAGAGTGGATATACTGAATTGAGTTCATTTCAAGACGTTTTCCTTATTGTGTCCACTTATTAACAGGTGAAATTTTTGGTTCAATTTCCAAAATTTTTGGGTGGAACCACATTCAGCCAATTTGGGCATCATTGCTAATTTGGTTCTCAACCGACAAAGATACAGTATGTTATTATAATAATTAATAAAGTTGGAAACTACAGCTAAATGTTAATCAATAATATAATTTCTTGCATATTTTTAACAATCGTAAAATTGCTTACTGACGTACTTAACATTTATGATACTTATTTTGTTTTCTCATCGCGTCCAATCTGTGCACATCTCGACGTCATTTCGAAGCGTCGCAATTCCACCAGGTTTGCGTACGTACATTTCGCGGAACTTATTACCGGTGCTACTAATTATTGTGATTGAAGTTCCCTCGCTAATCCTTCTAAATTGGAAAGCGCGCTGGCGGGTTTTAGTTCTTGTGAACGGGTGTCCAGGGACGACAGTTATCACGTATTAACGACGACCGGCTAAGATTCTGCCATGATTAGTCATTAATTATGGGATCTGTTATTGGAAAAGAGAAAAATTTTTGTCTCAAAGATTTTATTTAACTACTAAAAACATATTAAATTTTTCCAAGAACATTTTTTTTCGATTTATAATCTAAGATGCAAGGAAAAAATTGCGGAAATTTAACTCTGAGCTTAGAAATTGACTAGATGATGTCACTTGAAAATATCTCGAGCCCATTACTTATTAATGAATGGCAGCATTCGCGCAGGAAGAATGCAACATAGTTTCTCCGTGACAATTTCAATCGAGTATATATGAAGAAATTATGTTGTAGATTGGCAAATTTTCCTATGGTTTTTCAATAGCCATTAAATATTTCCATGATTAACAACATTCAAATTATTTCATAGGTTACATGTCTACGTTCCCTGGGGTTTGTTCATTATTAGATCGATTGGAGGAACTTTCAAGTAATTTTAAGGAAGTTCATAGATCATTTCTTTTCCAAAAATTTTATCGAGCACCACATTGAACATTTAAGAGAAAAACTAACCTCCAGGCATTGTCTTGTCACCACAAACATAAATTCTAAAAAAATATTCTTCATTTCAAATTCCATTTGCCCCCGTAGCATTCTTCTGAACCTCACTATTGGGACACTTCTCAGTCTTTTGCGAAGCATATATTGGGATTTTTTATTTATAGGGTAATCTTTTATTCTTGTGGTAATCTTTTATTCATGGGGTAAAATTTTCACTCAGGAATGCGCCGGATATTTTTAAATGTGTCTCAATCTCTGATACTAATTGAAGGATTGAACAGTTTCAATTTTCAATTTGAATTCCTGCAAAATAGAATCGTTCCGAAATGACTTGCCTGGAGTTGTTTTAGTTTTTTCTAAATCAATTAATTGCTGAATGATATCGTTCGTAGCTGAATGATGTCATTCATGTAAAGTGGTTGACTAAGCTTTTTATGTGCTACAGGCAGCCCTTGCATTTTTGATGCAGTCGCTATAACGTTAATGGAATTGTGCTTATGACAATTTTCGGTCTGTTTTAGCAGAGTAAAATTAAATATTTTTGAAACTATTTGCTGAAAGACTTGATTGAATAATTTAAAAATAAATTAATTACTCTCATCATATATAGTTTCTGTACGGCATATGTTCTTTTTCTGATTTCAGAATAATTTTTTAGGCTTTTAGCTCTTCTGTAATTGAGAAATAAATTCGTTTTGATGTTCGTTACTTTGAGCATTTAGTTTAAATTTATTCTAGAGAGAATAATGATATTGCATTTAAAAGTGAACAATTTTCAACCTCCATGTCACCTCGTTGATGATACAGTAGCATGACATATTTTGAACTCTGCTAGTAAAGTAACAATAAAAACAGCTGCAACATAAACAATAAAAAATGTTCGCAGAAAATACACCGAGCCTTGTATTTTCACTGCGTAATTTCTTGGCACTCGCGAAAAGACTTGGGATGCAAAAGGCGTTCCGGCTCGTAAATCCTTCATCCTGGGCAAATCCTTCACCTTGCCACCAGGACTCCCCCGGGGCCAGCTCATCCCGCAGGAGCAGCGCTGAGTGTAAAGTTGCTCTTAAATCCTGGGCGAGCTCGTGAGCTTTTCAATTGGGGGTGTTAGTAGATTATGGCTGTGTAACTGGCTGTGTAAGTAGATTGAGGCTGTGTAATTGGATGTGTAAGTAGATTGTGGCTGTGTAATTGGGGGAGTTAGTAGATGATGGCTGTATAACCGGCTGTGTAAGTTGATTGCGGCTGTGTAATTGGTTGTGTAAGTAGATTGTGGCTGTATAACTGGCTGTGTAAGTAGATTGAGGCTGTGTAACTAGTTGTGTATGTAGATTGAGGCTGTGTAACTAGTTGTGTAAGTAGATTGTGGCTATGTAATGGGATCTATGGAAAAGTAGGTTGTGGCTGTGTAATTGGGTGTGTAAGTAAATAGATTTTGGCTGAGTAAGTAAGTAGATCTTGGTTGTCTAATTGGATATGTAAGTAAGTAAGTTGTGGCTGAGTAAGTAGATGATGGCTGTATAACCGGCTGTGTAAGTAGATTGTGGCTGTTTAATTGGCTGTGTAAGTAGATTGTGGCTGTGTAATTGGCTGTGTAAGTAGATTGAGGCTGTGTAATTGGATCTATAGAAAAGTAGGTTGTGGCTGTGTAATTGGGTGTGTAAGTAAATAGATTTTGGCTGAGTAAGTAAGTAGATCTTGGTTGTCTAATTGGATATGTAAGGGCTGTGTAATTGTGTGTAAGTAGATTGAGGCTGTGTAATTGGATCTATAGAAAAGTAGGTTGTGGCTGTGTAATTGGGTGTGTAAGTAAATAGATTTTGGCTGAGTAAGTAAGTAGATCTTGGTTGTCTAATTGGATATGTAAGTAAGTAAGTTGTGGCTGAGTAAGTAGATTGTGGCTGTATAATTGGCTGTGTGAGTAGATTGTAGCTGTGTAATTGGCTTTGCAAGCTGATTGTGGCTGTGTTATTAACTGTATAAGTATATTGTAGCTATATAAGTAGATTGTGGCTGTGTACGTGGATTGTGGTTGTGTAAGTAAAATGTGGCTATGTAAGTGGATTATGACTGTCTAATTAGCTGTATAGTAGATTGTAACTCTGTTATTGGATATGTAAGTAAGTACGTAAGTTGTGGCTGCGTAATTGGCGGTGTAACGAGACAGAAGTCAAAGTCGTTTTTCGACGCGTGGGTTACGTAGTGAGGGCCTGTGAATGACTTGAAAATATTAACTATAATATGCAAGTGTGATGAAGATGATGTACTGTGATGAAACTTGAAGCATATTTATTTAGTGCTATTGATGGCTGTGTAACTGGCTGTGTAAGTAGATTGAGGCTGTGTAAGCTGATTGTGGCTGTGTAATTAACTGTGTAAGTAGATTTTGCCTATATAAGTAGATTATGCGGCTGTGTAAGTGGATTGTGGCTGTGTAAGTAGATTTTGGCTATGAAGTAGATTGTGGCCGTGTAAGTGGATTGTGGCTGTGTAATTGGCTGTGTAAGTAGATTATGGCTATGTAAGTAGATTGTGGCTATGTAAGTGGATTGTGACTGTGTTACTTACGAATAACACAGTCGTAACGTAAAAAGTAACGTAACTTCAAAACGAATTCAATTCTCATTGTAGTATTGGTATAGTAGATTGTAGCTGTGTAATTGGATACGTAAGTAAGTGCGTAAGTTGTGGCTGCTTAATTGGCGGTGTAACGAGACAGAAGTCAAAGTCGTTTTTCGACGCGTGGGTTACGTAGTGAGGGCCTGTGAATGACTTGAAAATATTAACTATAATATGCAAGTGTGATGAAGATGATGTACTGTGATGAAACTTGAAGCATATTTATTTAGTGCTATTGTGGTTATGGTATGTTGCATGCTTTCCAACAACAAGTTTCAAATGCCTCGTTTTTATAGATAAAATATGCAACACATTTATTGAATATTTTCAGTCACCAATAGTTGCGCTAAAATTAATGAGAGTGAAGCTTTTGCCGCTCAATCGATTTAATTCAAACGTTGGGCTCAACGAGCGGCATCGAGTGCAATGCAGGATTTATTCAAATTTTGCTAAAATCTCAACACTTTAATAAACTAAACTATCAGTTCATATGTGGGCTAATTCAATGATATTAAGATTTTACCAACAAAATATAAAGTTTGACTGGACATTTGGATGTGTTTAAAGACGAAAAATACTCTTAAAATTTAAATTTTTCTCGAATCACGTTAATTCGTTACATGATTTTAAGGTGTTTGAAATAATTCTTTATATATGATCAATCAAAAAGCTAATAAGGTTAATAGGGCGGTCATTAATGTATGTGCATGTGTCTGTAATTAGTTACCTGATTAAATGATTCTGCTGGAAATGATTCTACATTTAATGGTCATTAGGATGAATCTAAAAGCTAATAAGGTTGATAGGCTGGTAATTATGCATGCATGTCAGGTGTTCAGATTAACTGCAAAGTGTTTAGTCGTTAGCTATATTGCAGACTGAGCAATTGCAAGACAAATGGTCACATTCTGTAGCTAAATTACTCCTGACTAATTTATTAGGACCAACTCGCTGCTGAGATTGCAGACTGTTTCTCTTGGTCTGGATTTTCTGCTGCGCGGATTTAGCGCCAGGAATGCATTAATAATTAAAGCAGGGATCGAGGGAACTGTTTCCAAAAATAAATAAATATTTTCATATTGCAGACTGAGCAATTGCAAGACAAATGGTCACATTCTGTAGCTAAATTACTCCTGACTAATTTATTAGGACCAGTTCGCTGCTGCGATTGCAGACTGTTTCTCTTGGTCAGGATTTTCTGCTGCAAGGATTTTAGCGCCTGGAATGCATTAAAAACTAACGCCGGGATCGAGGGAACTGTTTCCAAAAATAAATAAATATTTTCCACTGAGGGAAAAAACGGAAAAATATAAATTAGAGCCAGCAGTTGGATGAAAATTTTGTTGAAATTATTTATAAAAGACTTTGACTGGGTGCAGATTTTATCAAGAAAGGTTCCCATCTCAGATCAGTCAAAATTAAAATAAAAATGATATTTTTCGTAGAATTTAAAGAGGTTTAGATTTGACTATCCCATGCGAATATTTTTAAAGCAGTATACGTCGAACGAGGATATGCCATTCAGAGTAATTAATGATGATGGTAATTAAAAAAGGTAATTACTGACGACGCCCTAGAATGAAAACAATACTAAGAGAAGCTGTAACAAATCTTGTCAACGACATAAAATATGTAATTTCAGTGAAATAAGAATTATTTAGTTATTTTACAGAATAGTAATGTAAGTTCTAATAACATGGGGAAATAAACAGGATGGATTGGAAGTGCATTTTTTCTATAACCAAATACATATGAATTCGATGCGTTAGTTTAATTTGTTCATACTCACCTCTTTACAGGCATCTTTCCTCGGTGATTTAGCCAGCAACATTAAAATACAATAAAAAATTTCTCACATTTAATTCACATTGAAGCGTCTCCTCTTGATATCCTTTAAATAGCTGACATTCCTAAAGCTTCTTTACAGTAACAAAATTCACTATGTTTCCATCAAACTCACAAATTCTATACTTCTTACCATGCAAATGCAACGCTAAAAACTATCACATCTAAGCAGCAGTTCGCGCTCTGGACATTGAAACTGAATCCTTGGATTCGAAACCTCAAGGAGCTGGCAGTAAAAACGTGTGTGATCTCAAGTCACTCAAAGAGAAGGTTAATTACATGACGTCGCTGTCACTTCAGTGCGGCGCCTTGTTTGTTTTATGCGCCTTGAGTGATATCAAATGTAGGGTGAATGCTGCTATGTGGCGACGTACCTATGATGTATTTGCGACGTACCTATGATGTATCTACGACGTGCCTGTGACGTATCTACGACGTACCTGTGACGTATCTACGACGTACCTGTGACGTATCTACGTAAGACGTATCTACGTCTTACACCATCCCTGTCAAAATTTAGCCCCGGCAGACAGTCTGCATATAGGTATCCACGACATACCTATGATGTATCTACGACGTATCGAGACCGTATCTACGAATTGCCTATGACGTATCTATGACGTGCCTACGATGTATCTACGACGTGCCTATGACGTATCTACGACGTGCCTATGACGTATCTAAGTATCTACGACGTACCTATGATGCATCTACGACGTACCTATACCATATCTACGACGTTCCTATGACGTATCTACGATATGACCACGAAGCACGTACGACGTGCCACTAACGTACCTACGTTAATGCAGGTATTCATTCATCCATGATTTATAGCAGTAAATAACTGCTATATAGCAGTAAATAACTGCATAAATAATGAATGATGATAACTGCGATGTACACGACTTAGTCTGCAATATTAAGGCATTTCCCAGGCGCGTAAGTTCGTTTGGAATCCTAACAATTGTTTGGAATTCTAATACTTTTGCTGAGGCAAGGTAGCATAAATTGTTCTTGACAGAAAAATTCAGAATTTTCTTTTATTAATCGTACCATTTATCAGCTTTTATCAGAGTGACAATTCATCAGAGACACAATTTAACGACCACGAATTGTTAAACGAATACTCCTTCCTGTAGCTTTCCTCGTCGACCACGCAATCAACACCAGTCACAATATCAATCATTTAAACAAGCTTCCTTCAAGCTTTTATTATTTCCGATTTGAATTAATGATTTGAAAATTCAATTATCCATAATCGCCGCATTAGCAGTAATTAACGTACACGTTCACCTCACCAACTAAAGACTCGGGTAAAACTTTTCTTCAAAAGATCATATGATTTTGCACGGCAATTACATCCTGCCCTCAGTTCCGAGGGTAAAAAGTGTAAAAAAATTACACCTTACCCTAAAGGGTAAAAGTCACTTCGGAAAACATGTGAGCGTTCAAGTCAAGCGAAATTAGCGCTCCAATTACGACTGCGTTTAGGAGCGAGCGCTTGTACGTCTGTAGTTTACTGGCGTCTGTTCTGTAATGTCTTACTTTAATGACTTTACAAAGCAGGGGCAAAATTCAGTGACGCAACTGAAAAGATCAGCAAGCTTGAAGGCTAAGGAAGAGATTTATGTGTTCCTTTACACGACAGTGCGTTCATATGATTCATATGAATCCAGTATTCATACCTGAGGATTTTTATGAGGTATAAAATATGTAAAATATTCATGCTAACGGCAATACATTTTTAAAATTTTACAGTTGGAAGTTATAGCTAGCAATACCTAATGGAAAGGTTGAGATAAATTTTATTTATTAAGAAATCAAAAGACAGACGCAACATTTTATCAACGTGTTATGATTCCGAATTCGCTTTCAATAAGTGCGCGTTTCAGCTTTCAACAAGTGCGCGTTTCAGCTTTCAACAAATGCACGTTTCAGATTTCCAGCGTAGATCAGAATCAATCATGGCAAAAATTATGATAAAAATTTTTTCCAATCGCTCGAAGGTATCTTAATTAATCGCATATCTGCCATTGAATATAAAAAGAGAATTTAAAGAAACCAGAGAAATATTTCAGTCAACCTATCAAATAGCACTTGTAACATTACATAGTACTTGTAACATTACCTAGCACTTGTAACATTACATAGTACTTGTAACATTACATAGGTAGTACTTGTAACATTACATAGCACTTGTAACATTACATAGTACTAGTAACATTACATAGCGCTTGTAACATTACATAGCACTTATAACATAATATAGCACTTGTAACATTACATAGCACTTGTAACATTACATAGTACTTGTAACATTACATAGTACTTGTAACATTACATAGCGCTTGTAACATTACATAGTACTTGTAACATTGCATAGCGCTTGTAACATTACATAGTACTTGTAACATTACATATCACTTGTAACATTACATAGTACTTGTAACATAACATAGCACTTGTAACATTACATAGCACTTGTAACATTACATAGTACTTGTAACATTACATAGCGCTTGTAACATTACATAGCACTTATAACATAATATAGCACTTGTAACATTACATAGCACTTGTAACATTACATAGCACTTATAACATAACATTGCACTTGTGACATTACATAGTACTTGTTACATTACATAGTACTAGTAACATTACATATCACTTGTAACATTACATAGCACTTGTAATATTCCATAGCACTTGTAACATTACATAGCGCTTGTAACATTACATAGCGCTTGTAACATTACCTAGCACTTGTAACATAACATAGCACTTGTAACATTACATAGTACTTGTAACATTACCTAGCACTTGTAACATAACATAGTACTTGTAACATTACATAGTACTTGTAACATTACATGGCACTTGTAACATTACCTAGCACTTGTAACATTACATAGTACTTGTAACATTACCTAGCACTTGTAACATTACATAGCACTTGTAACAGTACATAGTACTTGTAACATTACATAGCACTTATAACATAACATAGCACTTGTAACATTAAATAGTACTTGTAACATTACCTAGCACTTGTAACATTACATAGTACTTGTAACATTACATAGCACTTATAACATAACATAGTACTTGTAACATTACATAGTACTTGTAACATTCCATAGCACTTGTAACATTACATAGTACATGTAACATTACATAGCGCTTGTAACATTACCTAGCACTTTTAACATAATATATCACTTGTAACATTACATAGTACATGTAACATTCCATAGCACTTGTAACATTACATAGCGCTTGTAACATTACATAGTACTTGTAACATTCCATAGCACTTGTAACATTACATAGTACATGTAACATTACATAGTACTTGTAACATTACCTAGCACCTTTAACATAGTATAGTACTAGTAACATTACATGCCAGCACAACGGCATAAATATCACAGATTTTTTGACGATTTTAGTGACAAATTTTCTTGCGCAATTGGTCACAAGGTTTAAAAACCTATTTTGACCTCAATCCGACACTCTATGAACCTTAAGAAGAAAAGCGTATATTGCAGGATCTGGGCGCACCAATAATATATTTTGACTGCTATAAAGATCGTCCTAAAATTCGGCTTCACTTGGAAAGATTGCCCACTCATTGCCAATTCGAGAATGGAATTATGAAACCAAACTAGTGCTGTAGGTATCAACAGTCCTATTACTGAAAAAGAAGTGCATGCATTTAAACAACACACATAAGTAACATTTCAGGGATCAAGATTATGCATTAAAACTAAGTATGGATGAACGAAAGAAGATCTGCTGAATAGTTGTTATTAACATTGCTATTTGCTCGTGCATTTCTTGAACAACATGTGTATCATAGAAGATATTGGCCTTGATCACAACATGTGTATCTTGAACAACCGTGGCGTGAGGATCATTGACTGAAAGTAAACATTGTGCTGAGTCTATTTTTAATGCTGCGGCTTGTATATTTATTGAATTACGTTATGTTGAATTTCACAATCTAAAGAGTCATTAACCATATATAATGAGGATAAAAACATTGGAACAGGGATTTATAAAACAAACATTATATTGAGCATTTTTGTACATACCTTGCGTGTCTTTCTCATTGACAAAAGCTGCCAGTCCTTTCACGAAATACTCTTATATGAATGGGAAGGTACGAGAATCAGAGATTGCAGGGAATATTGCTGTTATTTATAGAGCTGCTCACAAGACGAGAGGTTCGCGTGCTACTGAGCGATGTCTTCGGCAAGCGAGATTGCTCCAATTAGCGGCATCAAAGCGGCGCTGAACGAGGGTTCCATGCCGCTTCCGAACAAAGCACACCAATTCGGAGCACGATTTTGGGGCGCCTGCGAGGGTATGGGTAGTGGAGTTACGGTCCCGCGAAGGTAGGGGTAGAGGAGTTACGGTCCCGCGAGGGTACGGGACGGAGCAGTGGAGTTACGGTCCCGCGAGGGTACGGGACGGAGCAGTGGAGTTACGGTCCCGCGAGGGTACGGGACGGAGCAGCGGAGTTACGGTCCCGCAAGGGTACGGGACGGATCAGTGGAGTTACGGTCCCGCGACGGCAAGGAGGCCTATATGGAAGCCTTAATTTCATGCAGCGGAGTAACGGCAAAAACACCTGAAATGAATGACCTGGCCGAGGGGAGTAAGTTAGGAAGTCGGAAACGGAAATCCGTTAATATGATAAATAACTTTAAATTTTTGTTCCTTGCATGTGATGTTCTAAGTAAAATCAAAACTAGCCTTGGTAGGCAACTAAAAATGAAACAATTTGTCCAGAAATCGCACCGTCTGGGGGCTACTAAAAAGAGTGATGCAAATATGATTATTAATGAGAGATGAATGACATTTAAACGAAAAACGTACGCACAAAAATTTTAGAATAGAATTAGCATTGAGTCTCAATCAAAAACTGTTTCATGCGCTGAAAGGTAATTGAGATTTTCAATCGGTCAAACGTACAATTAACCCAAAATTACAGTGAAGTATTCTCATGTTCAAGTCATGTACGAAGATATAATTCTGTTTTAAATAATTAACGATAGTTTTTTACAATTAATCAATTATAAATTTTTGAATGAAAAGTCGAAATTAGGTTAATGCGAAGTGTAGAAATTATGCGTGTGGTTCATATATCATTTTACATGATACCACTTGGCTTGAACTGAAGTGCTCGCATCACATAGATCGAAACAGTTTCTTGCCTCAAGACCGAGTAGCACGTGACAAAGACGTAGTCGAGTACTAAGACTATTGTGGATCAAGTCTGTTGGGACCAAGAATGCGGGTAGCATGACATGGGGAACAAGATCTTGGGGACCAAGATCGTAGGGACAAAGTCTGTGGGGAACACGGTGGTGGAAGAATGACATTTGGGACAGGGAAGATAAGTAGAAATACTATGGAACAACGACACTTCAGGACACTTGGCCGTTGAAGCAACGACACTTTTCCTACCTATATGAAAGGAATTGGGAAATATAGACGATGGGGCAGAGTTGTGGGAACAATAACATAATAACCAAGACCGAGGATATTTAGAGAGCAGTTGCCAAAGCATCGGGACAAAGACCACAGAGAGCAAATATGTGGTAATCAAGGCTTATATACAAAGAACCACGGTCGTAGAGACCAACGCCTTGGGTCCAAGACTATGGAGATCAAGACTGGAAGGTTTCAAAGCCTAAGACCTAGAAACCGAGGCACTGGCCGCGAGCTCAGACTCGTCCATACACGAGTTTTGTGGTTCCTCCTGTGATAACAAAGGCCGTCCATAGCAGACCTCGTCGAGCACACAATAGGGCGTATGTGTTAAGGAGTAATTAAGGCCTAAAACCCTCACGGTTGTCGGGGCCTTTGTTGCGTCCGATAGACTGGGACGCCTGCCATGAGCTTATGCGCCGTGGCAAGCCTCTTCACTGAGACCGCTCGAGCGGATATAATGGCTCGTCATCTCCGCCTCGTTGTTATTACCTCAATATGCATGGAAGTAATGCACGCATATAGATAATTTAATTGAATTAAATTTCGAATGATAAGGATTATATGAACTACGAAGCCCGGCAAAGAGGTTTAATCCCTAGCAAAATTTAGAACCTTCTTATGCTGATGTCGGCATGCTGGGAAAGTGACTGAGGAATGCAATGGTAATGAAAATATACACCATATCACTTATAGATTATTTTCGTATCGGAATAATATCTTTTGGGTTAAAATTACATTATACTTCATTACGTATTCATTTCTATTAGATTTTACCAAATAAATTTTATTAATTGGGCTTTCAACAAAGGAAAAATCTCTGTCCCGCTGAAACACAATAGCTTCTATATATGCCGGATGGCTTCTCAGTATAATTTATAGAGAATAAAAATTGATATAGGTTTTTTCTTATGTCGCCGCTTATGTACAAATGTCTTGAGGTATTGCAATATCGTACCAGCTTGTATTTAAATCATAAATGAGTAAAACCTTTAGAGATTATCGATGATTGATTATAATTGGTACTATTCCCTATCGTCTATCGATATTATCATGTTCTGCCGAAGGTACACACAGACATAGATATACAGCCAGAGAAGCATTGATTGTGAAGATATGTTGTATTTTAAAAACTAATTTTGTGCCTAAAGAATAATGAGTGAGATAAATAATTTTATATGTATTTATACATGAGCTTATGTTTTTTTTTTGTTTTTCTGTGTACGAATTAGCAAAGCGGTTTGGGATGGAAATTTCCTTCTGATTCTGTTTCGGTTGACAATACGTATGTGTTTAAAATAGGTGCGCTTTACATGGGTACAACCCAGCAGATATAGCTAAGCTCACGGACGAAACAGGGTCAGTTTTCCGAGCCGTGAACCGGACGCAATTCAGCTTCTAGTAACGTTCTCTGAAACCGTGAGGCAACTCTACAACAAACATTCGTTCTATCTTCATATAAACTAACAAAATTTAAGGTATGCTTCATGCTCTGCGGCAGACTCGCTATAGTTGGGTTAAGGTTATTCTAAGTCTGCTTGGTCACCTGGAAAAATATCCTCTGCAATTCCCTCGTAGATCACAATTTGCGAATCACTCTTTAAAAAAATAATTTTCCAATGGCTAACGAAAAATCGCGATTATCTATGGTATTACCGAATAATGAAAATGTCAGCAAATGTTTCACAGCAGCGAGAACCAGAGTTGATGATGCGTATAGTTCATCAATAGAAGGAAGGTATTTAATTACAATTGTATATTTTTTAACACTAAGACTCGAACGCGGGTCTAGACGATTTCTAGCCAGAGCCTCATCGCAGCGCGCTATCAAAATTATTTAAACCATCTGATGACAACTACTGACACTAAATAAAATGTTCCTTTCTAGGCTATACAGAAGATAATTTTTCAGTTCCTTAGATAAATACTATAGTCGAGTCTTAGGAGCAGCGCGTCTTTCTTTCACCAAACTGCAATTGATTTAAATATAATTTATTCGTTTAAGAACTCTTCACTGTTTACCGATGTCAATTGCACTGTTATGTTGGGTATATAATCTAGCGCTGTAAATGCTTATCAGTAAGGTTGCATTGAGTGGCAAGCCGTTGTCAAACAATTCATTCATAATCCTTGTATCGGAAATTATTAGCATCATGATTTAATTTTTTGTAAATTTTCAGTGTTTTGGTAAATTTTGATGTGGCAACGTTTCTCATAGCAGAAAAAACAGAACATTGATATTGTTTTGTTTAAGATTAGTTGATTATCAATAACTTTTTGCACTATTTCTTCGGTAGTGAGGGGATAAATGTTTTTCCCACGAGCATTATTACTCTCGATTCTGACGTTCATCAGTATGTTCTACGTATTCAGGGGTTTCAGACATAGGCATTGATAGTAAATAACGTAAAATTGCTAGAGTCGAGACCAGACTCTTGTAGCTGTCTGACTTGGAATCGGAATGTTGACCAATGAGCGGACATAGAGAAGCTGATTTACGTGCTCACCAAGTCTTAATTAGGCGTTCCCTATTTCAGAGTCGCGCCCGGCTCGAAATTTCGTTAGGGTGTCATCAGGGCTAGCAAAAAAGTAAAAAAAACTAACCTTAATTTAATTTCTTCCCTCCACTCTCAAAGGGTAGCCGGAAAATATCCATTATGGGCATTCTTAAGCGAAAATGTGATACAGGATGCTCACGGTGGCTCGCTGCGTAATGGGAACTGCTGAAGTAAACTGAAAAACTAAAGTATTTCGTTCGGCAGAACCTGAGATAAACGTGAAGTAATATTTAAATTTATAAGATTTTCCTAAGTTTGCTTGAGATTATCTAAAGAACATTTGTTATATTTTCATATCTTAAACCATATATTGCACGTAAGACGGGTCATTAAACATAAAATAAACTTTTCTCAATGAATTATTAGGTTGTTCTGTAATCGTGAAAATTATTGAAGCGAATAATCTGCTCGTATGCGTACTCAATATGTATCAAAAAATGTTTTTTTAATGCTAGTATCTCTCAGTAGCGCCATCAATACGCATGTTTTAACCAATTATAGCTACACAAAAAACATGGAATTATTTTCACCACAATATATTTTCAGGCAGAACAGTATCACATTTTTATAATCTGTCCAAGCACAGAAGAACAATTTCTTGAATACAAAGACTTTTTTTTTCATTTTGAACTTGCAAAGAATCGGGATTGAAGTGAAGGTATGGAAAACTTTCAGCATCATCGACCGGATTCTCCTTCAAAGGAAATGTCGAGACGCGCATCGACCAGCACAGCGAGGCGGCGCCTGCAACGCATCTTCAGGCGGCCGCCAAGATGTTGGGTCTCCGCAGCACCACCCTAACAAAATTTAGAGTCGCCCCAGTTTCTGATTACATGCAGAAGCTGGGGCGACTGTCAGAAGCTGACGCGTCTGGTCTGCTACCTGTAACAAAATTTAGAGTCACCCCAGCTTCTGGTAATCAGAAGCTGGGGCGACTGTCAGAAGCTGACGCGTCTGCAACCTGTAACAAAATTTAGAGTCGCCCCAGCTTCTGGCAATGCAAATAAGAGGCTGCAGCGTCTGTAAATTTTCACTGGCCCTAACAAAATTTAGAGTCGCCCCAGCTTCAGGTAATCCAAATCAGGAGCTGCCGCGTCTGTAAATTTTCACTGGCTCCAACAAAATTTAGAGTCGCTCCAGCTTCTGGTAATCAAAAGCTGGGGCGACTGTCAGAAGCTGACGCGTCTGCAACCTGTAATAAAATTTAGAGTCGCCCCAGCTTCTGGTAATCCAGAAGCTGGCCAGCTAATCAAGAAAAATAGACATTAATACAGATTCAAATAAACAACGAATTATTATTATACTGTATTATGATCATAAAAATTTCAAATCTACACTCAGAATAATTAATAAGTCATACTGTTTGAAAACTGACACACTTTCTGCACGGAGAATGCTTTTTTTGCCGGACATAACTGGATCAAGATGACTCAAACAACCCAAAAAATGCAGCACTATTTGGACATAGTTTCACTCATTACTATCAGTATTTTCAATCGCTTCTCACAAATGTGTTTCCTGGAGTCTGCATTTTGCTTCTGTATTCCTGCGAATAAAGGAATTTTTCGTATATAAGCAAATTTTGTTCAATTACATGTACCTACATGTCTGTACATTTAAGTTTTTAATTTTTAGTAATTTTTATACTGACAAATTTGTAGATGAAAAAACTGAGTGGATGCGAAATTTCATGACTTTCACAATTCATTACATTTTTATTCCATGGGAAAACTTGTTTGTCCGCATTTTTTCAATTCTGCCCCCTGTCTACTGCCAACTGTGTCATGGCCACGTCCTTTACTTGATGATAAAACATGCATCGCAAATTATTGATTTTTAATTGGCCAACTTGCGCATCGTGGGAAATCTTTTTCGGTGCGTTTTTCCCTCGCGGTGCACAACGGAGCGAACGCTCTGCATACGGTGCTCAACAGACTCGAATATTGTGGAATATTGTTGCCACACGGTGCATGGATGCTCTGCATACGGCGTTAATCCGGCATGAATATCGCGGAATATTAATTGTTGCCACACGGTGGATGCTCTGCATACGGTGCTCAACCAGGTGCAATCTAGCGAAGTATTACTGCCACACGGTGGTACGGCGGATGCTCTGCATACGGTGCTCAACCAGGTGCAATCTAGCGAAGTATTACTGCCACACGGTGGTACGGCGGATGCTCTGCATACGGTGGTCAACGGGCATTAATATTGTTGAATATTGCTGCCACACGGTGGATGCTCTGCAGCTTCTGGCAACATGGTCGAATAATCTTATATGTTTATTCTACGTTTAAATGGCCAGAAATAACCCGATAATGTAAATGCTGCTTTTAGGCAAATGCCGCTACGCTTCTACCTCTTGACAGCATTAATAATATTAATATAAATGCTAAACTGATATTGATGTTTTGATAGTAATTTTAAACCTAAGATAATGAACAAAAATTCCCATATTAGTGGTTATATTTTTATGAGGTCTGGTGATGACAGCGTTGATGTTGATTTGAATTTCTTCGTCAGTTTGAAGAGAAAATTAAATTTCATTAGTTGATTCTATTGTAATAAATTAATTGCACTTTGATTTGTCGACATTATTGACGGATTCCAATGTTATTAGCAAGTTCAAATATCAAAGTATTTATATAAGTTGTCTTTGTCCCCTTGATAAGACTATCCTGAAGTCGTGACTTTTTAGGCAGACTTAAGGCCCTGACTGAAAGCCGTGCGAAGTCTAAGAGCGAGGTTTTCGCGACCATCGTGTAAAATCCTTGATCTGCCCAAAGCTCGGCCAGTCGAGAAGGAGGGTTACAATAAAATGAAGGAGGGTTACAATAAAATGAAGGAGGGTTGCAATAAAATGAAGGAGGGTTACAATAAAATGAAGGAGGGTTGCGATGAAATGAAGGAGGGTTGCGATGAAATGAAGGAGGTTTGCGATGAAATGAAGGAGGGTTGCAATAAAATGAAGGAGGTTTGCAATAAAATGAAGGGAGCAAAAACTTTTGACTTTTGTCTTGTAACCTGGTGAAATTTCGAAGATCTTAACATAGAATCAGAGACTGGTAATCCAAATAATAATAATAATAATAATAATAATCATAATAATAATACAAAAAATGATAATAACAATAAAATATTTTAGTAATATTTTTTTACCACAATAGCACTCAGGGAATTTTTTGGTGTTTTTTTTTTGTAACCCAACTGAATGCTTTTTCGAAATGTTGGTTCTTTCACTTTTTTCAATTTTATTTGCTAATTATAACAACTAGCAATACAACCCTAGAAATTATTGGGTGCATGGATAGTAAAAGACTAACGTTTTGCTGAAAATCTCAAAATGCTAAGTCTATTTCTTCCAAAGTTATGGAGATATAAGTGTTTTATTGGTTTTCACTATTACTGATAAATACCGCAAATAAACTTGGATCTCCACTGAACTCAAGAGATACGGTAACTTTACCACTGAAAATAAAAGTTTAAAATTTTAGGCATGTGGGTATTGTGATTTAAAGATTAGACAATTAACCGATAATTGTTAAAAATTTACTTGAATCTCAACCTAAGTCGAAAAACGTGATAATTTCATACCTGCGTTGTGGCTGTTACCAATTAGGCTACGTGGATTCAGTCATTTCCAAATTATGTTATTAAAACATAACTGCAGCAAACCAGCATTGGTCCCCATCAAATTTGAAAAAATGAGGTTATTTTAAAGTTAGGCGATAGCTGTGATCATTCCAGGAATGCGTATTTGGCCGTTTGTAAATTATGTAATTAAGAGATAACTGCCGAAAACGAACACCGGTGTCCAAAAATAAAGAAATAAGGTTATTTAAAAATTGCGTACTATAATCATTTCAAGTATGTCGGTTGAGTTAGTTTTGAATCAGGTAATTAACTAATAAATGCCGCAAACGAAGTAAGATCTCCTCCAAACCTAAGAAATGGGTTAATGTTACACTTGTGCAGTAGCTGTACGTTATAATTTCAGGTTTTCAGGTTTGTGAAATCATTCATTTAAAAGTGAGGTCTTTAGAAGTAATTATACGTCGTTTTTTCAACGAAAACCCACTCATTATATTGACAATGTTTGATTATTCATTGTTAACATAAAATGAGTTAACAAATGATTTTCGACACCATGTGATGAATCGGATTTGCCGCGCCAAACCTGCGGTCGTAGATCAGAATTTCATCTCTTGAATACTGATCCCAATCCTTGCTACCTACGTATTCATGTGATATAGGTTCACAAGAGTGGGACAAACTATTTAAGAACAAAAAGTAAAGATAAAAAAGAAAAAGATAAAGCAAGTTTTCGTAACTTGCGCGTCGTGGGAAATCTTTTTCGGTGATTTTTTCCCTCGCGGTGCACAACGGAGCGAACGTTCTCCATGCGGCGCTCAACAGACTCGAATATTGTGGAATATTGTTGCCACACGGTGGATGTTCTGCATACGGTGCTCAACCAGGTGAAATCTAGCGGAATATTGCTGCCACACGGTGGTACGGTGGATGCTCTGCACACGGTGCTCGACCGGCTCGAATATCGCGGAAAATTGCTGCCACACGGTGGATGCTCTTCATACGGTGCTTAACCAGGTGAAATCTAGCGGAATATTGCTGCCACACGGTGGTACGGTGGATGCTCTGCATACGGTGCTCAACCAGGTGAAATCTAGCGGAATATTTCTGCCACACGGTGGTACGGTGAATGCTCTGCATACGGTGCTCAACCTGTCTCTTATACACATCTAGATNCGTTTTCTTTGCTTTTAAATTCCTTGTGAACTTGCGATTTAAGCAGACTAATGATATAAGTACAAATAATAAATACATTTATAAAATTTATTATTAATTTAGTTGATTGTGAATCTCCCGCGTCGCTGAGCTACTGAACGAACTGTTCACTGGTAGATTCATCTAGAATTAAAATACTTAGTTATACAGTATATAAACTATTTTATGCATCGATCATGAATTTTGAATTATAATTTCTAACATTAAAAACCTGTACTAATTTTAAATACTTGTTTCAGCGTGTATTTAATATGTTCGATTGCATTTTAAGTTTAGCTTTTAGTAAGTTATAGTGCCTACCACATTAATTACAATTCTTCAATACGTTTTTGAACAGATGTCATAAGTCCCTCTGAGCGGAATGCAAATTTGATTTGTGCATAGTAAAGAGAAGTGCGTTGTGACGCCCGCTAGGACTCACGATTTTGAACTGAACATGAAAATCTCATGGAAATTCACTCACACGCATGCAAATTTTTATCAGTAGGAGGGAATATCAGATCTCATCATGTTCAAGTCGAAGATTATATTGCAACAACACTCAATATAACAAATTTATCACGAAAATTTTCATGAAATAAGTTTTTCTGTATATATTAGTTTCCAATGTCATGAACATGTGGCTTTTTCATTTATAATTTTTTTAATTAAAGCTGAATTTTACGTCAAGTTTTTTTGTGTCTTAAATGAATACGAAGAGAATTAAATTGATTTTACTTGCTGTCCTTGTAAATAGAGGGCAGATAGAAGTGGTCAATGTAAGACTTACGATTCAAAAAGTAATTTCTGACACGAATGCGTTTCGTTCCTTCGCAAACTCATCACAAAACAAGAGTACTCCAAAAGCTGTTCACTAATATTAAGGTTGTAGTTCTGAATGTTAAGGAGGAACGTTTTCCATAATTAAAAGTTTCATAACTTGAGACCGCCACCGGACGTATTCCTCAGTGCGCGAAAAAATTCGAGTCGAATGGCACATTTTAATCATAAAAATTTGCTTACACATCAACCTTTTTTTCACAGGACTATGTGTGAGCATGGGTTTTAATACACTAAATTCTCACATGTATTCCGTGCATTGTTATTTTTCAATAAATTTACCGAAAAAACTGCGCGTTTTGCGAAATGTGGCGATAGTTTAATTTAAAACAAACGCATTATTTTCTCTGTTATAAGTTCCGCTGAATATGTTTTGGGGGCGGGGAGCATCTGTTTTTGAACCGTGGAGCTCGAGCTACGACTCTGTTTTCATGACTGTAATAGTAAGTGCTTTTATAATGGCTATGTCCTGCGAGCAATTCATGAGCGTGGAAAGAGCGGCCAGTCGCCAGACGTGGGTCCTCCTCCGATGAATGAATGGAACAGTTCAGCAGGTTGAAGTGGTGTTCAAAACAGAGCAATGATGGCGAAATGGAATTCAGATCTAGCTCGTCATCGCTATGGATCTAGAAATAATTTCGCGTTTAATGATACAATTCTGTCGACGATATAAAATAATAGACCAAAATTATATATTTTGTTGTCACTAGAGAGAAGGGACACAAATAATAACTTGATAACTAAAAAAATGCAATCTGTCTTTGGCGGTTTCTGTAATAAATTTGATCCCTTAAGTGGGGATTTCTTGAACCCAAATTTATTCAGTTCAATAATAGGCATATAATAGGCATAAATAACCTTTTAAATTCAACCTAAAAATTCTAAGTCTAAAAACTCATTTGCATTAAACGGCACAAATGCCATTCAAATTAACGAGTGCCAGCTCAGTCGTTTCAGAAATTGAATTAGTAAAAATAAATTCTCAACTTCGTTTTTTTTCGTTTAGTTGTTACTTAAATGCTTTTTCATATTAAAACAGATATGAATAAACACAAAATATCACCTATATTTAGTATTTCATTCTCTTTTGAACTGTGCATTAGCTGCGCGTATTTTATAGATGTTAGTTCAATCATATCAAAATTTGTGATTTCCGTTGGAAAGTATAATGCTTCAACAAATCATAACTCCCAAGCCGAGCTATTCGTTCTCTTTCTAACTGTGCAACGACTAGATCAATGGCAAAGATGTCAGTGTGGCCGTTCCGACATTTAAACAACACTGAATTAGCTTTCCATTTGTTGCTACACTTTTCCTTTAGCAGCTATTGATGAAGATGTACAAGTTGCAGCTTCTCCTGTTACTTCTTCTTCCACTGGTACTTTCGTTACTGATACTTCCGCTGCTGATAATTCTTCTACAGATACTCCTACTTCAGCACTTCCGTTGCTGGCACTTCCGTTCCTGGCACTTCCGTCCCTGGCACTTCCGTTCCTGGCACTTCCGTCCCTGGCACTTCCGTTCCTGGCAC
>NW_025940739.1:0-355 GCF_000764305.2 Hyalella azteca
TAATCGCTCTTGTATTGTTAGCATTTATATTCAATAGTAAACAATTGGTATCTACCAGATTAAAACTCTTCCTTATAATCAGTCTTGTGTTGTTAACATTTATATTCAATTGTAGGCAAGTGGTATCTACTTGACTAAAAACTCTTCCTTATTATCACTTTTGTGTTGTTAGCATTTATATTGAATTGTATGCAAGTGGTATCTACTTGATTAAAAACTCTTAGCAATTGTTATTAACTGTCATCGAACGCATTAAAAAATCGAATTACGCGCTTTTATATGTGGCCAATTACGCTCGGTAACACATCTTAATTTATCAAATGGTTTTTCTTCAATCGTGTAAATCACGAATGTT
>NW_025940740.1:0-43043 GCF_000764305.2 Hyalella azteca
ACCTATTAATAATACTGATAAATATATGTGAGATACGATTTCGGCTAATATCTAGGTGGACACAAATCTATCTAGTCGATTGTTCAATGTTCACAAGCACACCCAGTGGTGGTCTCCGACAGGCGTCCGTGACCGCTGCACATACTTACACATGCGGATTGAAGAGTCAACTACGCTCCCGGTATGCAGGGGCGGAATAACGGCGCCGGATCAAGGTTCTCCGCTTATAATGAAATAATAGAAATATTCTGCGTAACCTGCGAGCACCTATATTGGAATTCGTCCATCTCGAAATATGATGGTTGCGCCACGTCACCACATGACTCTCTGTTGACAGCGTCTTGAGTGGCTCTCCAGGCCGATTCGGGCATGGTAGTCCCGACCGCCGTTGGCACAGATGAAGTCCGATGGTGCGATGTTGTTACAGAATAGAAGGGTCGGCACTGAAGAAATAGGCCCATGGCCTGTTGCCGATTCTTGAATTTTTCGTGACTTGATTCACATGGGATCCAGCCTTGGGAACCCGATCTTTCCACAACTGACGATTGATTGAGATAGCTGCTGGACTTATTGCCTGGTCCGTAATTTGCTAGGCATTTTAAGACTGAACATATGCTCCTGCATAGCTTTGTCTAGTCTGTTCTGGAAGGCGTTCATACTCGGAGCGTCCTGCTGTCTAGCTTTCCAGAGACGACGCTTGTCTTCCAGTCTCCGACTGCGTAGCTCCTCGCCCCTCTGGACTCCCTCCCGAACGGCCCATTGCCAGCCGCAACGGTTGTCTGCAAGCTGCTCCCAGGTTTAGGGGTAGATATTTGCGGTTCTGAGGCTACGCTTGCAGACATATTTGAAACGCAATTCCGGGCGGCCGTTCAGGAGCGCGCCTGTTGCTACTTCTCCGTAGAGCAAGTCCTTAAGAATGCGATCATTCCAAATGCGATGACCGAGCCACAGGAGACGGTGCCGGCACAGGAGAAGACGAATGCTCATTGTGCCGGCTTGTTTCAAAACAGCTGTGTTTGTGACCCTGTCTTCCCATGTGACGTTAAGGATGCGGCGGAGGCAGCGAAGGTGGAAGCACCCTAGGCGGTTTTCCGGTTTAGCGTACGTAGTCCAGGATTCGCTGCCGTAAAATAGTGTACTAAGGACGCACGCCTAGTACACATTAAGCTTAGAGCGAAGATCAAACAAGATCAAACGCCTTTGTCAGGTCGATGAACGCAATGCACAAAGGCCTCCGTTGCTCTCGACATTGTTTTTATCATTGTTTTTATCTCTTTTTATTTCCTGTAAGTTAAATGAGCGAAGCTTTTCGATTGAAATGTCTTGACACCTTGCGACCTCAGCATCAACCACATGCCGATTGTGTAGGACAGCGTCACGTGCGACGCTAAACAAGCACAATGTAACCTCAGCTGCCTAAGTGGGACGTCTTCGCTGGCTAACAATGCAGGTACGTATAATAGGCACTATACTAAAAAAATGCAGGTAATCAACAGTAACAGTGAGGCCAGTCAACAATAACTGTCTGAACTTTTAATTGTCATATATTGCTCGGGAAAATATCCCAGAAGAAATCACGAAAGTACATGCTTGAAAATGAACTATTTGAATTAAAAAAATAATAATAATAATAGCGGTTTCAGCGTTCATTAGCGGTTCATTACGCTTGAAAATGAACTACTTTAATTAATAATAATAATAGCGGTTTCAGCGTTCATTAGGCTGTCGTTGCTTCTTAACATCGCCGAACATACACAGCTTGTTGCGGTCTCGAACTCGCAACTCACTGCTACAATTCTGCAGTGCTTAACCGCCCGGCCTCCTCGCCGATTCTGACCAGAAACTGGCGCACAGAGCTGGGATCGAACCCGCGCCTCTCTGCGCCAATCCTGGTACTCTGAACTGTAACCACTGGGCCACCGTGCCCAGTGGTTTAATGGAATCTATTTGGATTTCTGAAATTAGGAAACCAATTTTGATGATGGTTTTATAAATATATTTATGAATAAAGATTACGTATTCCAAATTTTGGCCTGATTAATCTGTCTATTTCATCTGAAAGTGGCGCGGAACAACTGTACATAAAACATACCCTCTTCGTTAACGTTTTAGCTATTCCAACTGGTGATGAGTAGTGTAAATTTAAATGAAATACACAAACATTGAACAACATCACAGATCCGCATAAAAAACTTTCACGCTCTAAAATAGGCTGTATTCAAAAGAAAAAATTCTTGCACAATGCCTCTGTATTACATACGACGCAATGAAATAGTTGAAAACAACCTTTTAATAAATATAAAGACCAAATCAAGCAGTAACTAAGATGCATTTATTATTTAAGGTAAAGCGGTTAACAAACATTAAAAACTTTTAAATAAAAAACTCGCTATATGTATCCCAAAAAAGATCTTGGCAGCACAGAATTATTAACAAATATTAAAAACTTTCAAATAAAAATTCGATATATATATCCCAAAAAAGTGCCTTTTGCCAGCACAGAATAACAAATATTAAAAACTCGATACATGTTTCCCAAAAAAGATAATGGCAGCAGCACAGAATTATTCTCCTGAGATCCGTTTGGTGATGTCGGCGTCCCTGCGCGCATTAACGCCCCTCAGGACGAGCCCCTGGCAGGCAGAGCGATGGACCTGCTCGACGGGGTCGTCCTCCGCCGCCCGCAGCTGCACGAGGAACATCCGTCGTACGCGGTCGCTGCTGTTCGGGTACGAGCCGTGCACCAGCAGGTACGAGAAGATCACCACCTGTCAAGAGGAAACAGTTGCTTTATATAGGAAATTTCTATGGTGCCGTGCACCAGCAGGTACGAGAAGATCACCACCTGTCAAGAGGAAACAGTTGCTTTATATAGGAAATTTCTATGGTGTCGTGCACCAGCAGGTACGAGAACATCACCACCTGTCAAGAGGAAACAGTTGCTTTATATAGGAAATTTCTATGGTGTCGTGCACCACCAGGTACGAGAAGATCACCACCTGTCAAGAGGAAACAGTTGCTTTCTATAGGAAATTCGTAATTGAAGTTTGTCGAGTGGCAGGAATAGGTTGTGAGAAAAGTAAAAATCACCACCTATTATTTGGGTATAAATTTGTACCAATAAATAATCACAAATCGCCGCCTGACAAGTTGCAAAAATTATCATTCATCCGAATGATAATTTCGGATAAATGAAAAATCACAACCTGTCACACAACGGTGATTAGTATTGAGCAGAGTGAAGAAAAAGCATACGATACAAAATTGCGGTTTAAAATCTAGAAATATTTAATTTGAGCGTGTTACTTAAAAGGCAAAAGGAAATGTCAGTATATTGAGTTTTATATATTCTTTTGGGCGCGTCATGACTGTCCTTTTTTGCTGAAGGACTTATTTAGGAAGAAATGATTCCTAAGGAGACGAAATACTTTCTTTCGAGATAGTGATGATATTAGCATGCGTTACCAGCTTTTATGAAGTATGCTAGAAGTGGTATTATTGATGAATAAGTTATCTAGGGCTAATAACGTGGACTGTTGCGGGTAATTTACCTGGCCTTTCTTGAGCGTGAGCGGAGTGGCGGCCTCCAGCGGGAACTTGTCTTTATTGAGGTAATGGTAGTCAGGATTGTCGCTCACATCTTCCTGAGGACCGAGCTTATGGCTGCCTGGGTACACGCATAGTCCTCCGTTCTCTGGGAAGCTGTCGTCCAGGTTGAAAAACACGGCCACCATCGAGTGGTTTTTGAAGGGGAAGTAGTGGTAATCCTGATAAAAAAGATAATTGGCAAGATACACAAAAATTATTGTATTCTTTTTCAACAAACGAGTAAAAAATTTTATTTACTGGAAAATAACAAAGCCATATAAGAAGAAATTGTCGATATAAAAAGCTTTCATTTGAGTAAGTTGCAAAGATAACACTTACTAAGGACCTGTTAGTAAAAGCATAATATTCAAGGAAATTCATCTATTTTCATTTTTTATAAGGCCTGGACACACCAATTGTACACGAGAAACTTTGGGTCAAAATCGAGATAGAAATTTAGATCATAGCGAATATTATAGGTAAATGCAGCACCAATCCCTTGGGTTGACCACTAAAAAGCCTTCACGCAGCCGAGTTATTATTGTTCACCTGGTGCATGGGAAACGGACTGCCCTTGCCAGGAGGTTTGAGGTGAGCTTTAGTGTGATGCAGCAGCACATTACTTGTGCCCATGACGTCCTCGCACGCGTCCAGCAACCTAGGGTGCAGCAACAGACGACTGAACACCGCCGAGTGCATCTGCATGCCGTGGATAGACTGCACTACCTGCACGCAACATACAAATGCTAGGTCACTCTACACAATTATCCGCGGATCTTAAGCTCGAATATTGACTTTCGACCTTTTAGAAGACTGAACAAAATAGGATTCTACGTAAATCGAGTTATGGATAATTGCGAAAACTATATTTTCGCTGGGTTAAGAATGCTACTCACCGTGTTTGAGCCTTCATCTTTCGTATAATTCCAGCTTCCTTGCCACGTGGCGTCAAGATTTTGGTCAGCTTTGTTCCTGAAGATCAAGTCGTACTCGGCGCTGATCTCCTCGAGCTCCGCGCTCGACAAGATGTCCAGAACGACGTATCCGTTTTCATCATAAAATAATTTCTGCTCTTTCGATAAAAACTTCATTTTTCTCTGTGTAAAAACGTTAACTTTTTGAGCACAAAATGTTTGAATAAACCCACGATGACAAACATTAGCAACAATTACACATGATAGACATCGGTACATGCATGCTGCATCCAAATATTGGAGTCATCGTACACTAAAATTTCAGCAATGGTACCCAGCAAGCCAGGATAAAAGGTAATTCAAACTGAATGAATATATATGAGCTATTAATTTAGATTACATTTTTATCTATTTATGTGTATTTTTGTTTCGTAACTTCTGATGAAGTTTAGGTAACTGTGTACTTAAATAAAATATTTAATTGGCTTCAAAATAAATCTCTGATCCGCAAAATTCAAATCTTCACGCACTATCAACCTAAATCTTGCGGACTCTGCGCAGGTGATAAATTAATTGAATGAAGCCTGGTCATACCGAATGAATAGCAACACGCACGCATACGACAAGATCTTCTCCAAAATTGAGTTATTGTATCTAAGTTGACACGCAGGGCCAGTCAAATTTTAATGCCTTTTCTTTAATTACATACATAAGGTTTCAGTCCATAAGGTAAGCTTAGAAAAAATCGTTATTAGCACAAGAAGAGAATTGCATTAAACAATGAATAGGCAAGCGTTGCCTCGAAAAGTCCAATTTCTTTCAAATTTCAGAGTTATGTTAATTGGTGACATCAGGTGGGTGATTGTGGAAATATTAAATGATTGTTTTATTATAAATTCTCCGATCACGTGCACAATTTGTGAAGAGATGCTCACTTCCCCAAAAGTGTCTTACTAATACGGCATTTCTTTTATATATAACGCATAACTTAGAAGTCTACACGGAGCTACACTTCTGAATATTCATTCTATGTCAACTCAAATATTTCAATCTTCGTTTTCTTTCCTTCATGCCAATACTTTTTTACAATTGCATAAAATAGAGGCATTACCAAATATTTCAAATTTGAGACGTTGTAGAAATTTTAGGGAACTCCATGCCTTCACGAGCAGTATATATACCTACACAAGTATGTCCAATTTGGTCATGTTGAATGTTCCGGTTGTTCCCAAGTATATCATGTATGTTCGTGTTGATGTAGCATGAAATACTCTTGTAGAAAGTCCCGCTGGTGCATGTTGATCTCAACCTTACTGATGTTGAGCAGAAGAGGTCGATGGTTTAAATTTCTAAACGGCTGTATTGTAACTCCACGTCCCGTCATAATTCCTTCAAATAACCAATTATTTAAAATTTCATCTTGAAATCAAAGACTTGTAAAGAAAATATTTATTTTAATAGAATTTTACGCAATGCAGCTATTAACTTGAGAGGCAATACGATAAACCTATGTGATACGAAGTTAGGATTCGCCAAAAAAAATCTCTTCGTATCTCAAAACTTCTTGCCGCTGTTTTGTACCGCTTGACCTTCCATGGTGGAGGGTAACGTTTGTTTATGTCAGGCAGCGACAGATTGAGATGGAATCGGACACAACAATAAAAGAAATCTCGGGGCCAAACACGCTCTGTTGGTTATAGTCTGCGGAGTATCTGTAAATGTTCTTAAGTATTCCATTAATTGTCCATCAAATTTCATTGCAGTGAGTCAGCGTTCAACTGAAGAACACAAGAAAAAAATTCACAGGGTGCCATGTGTGCAGACAATCATTCAAATATTTACTCATAACATAACATAACATAACATAACATAGTGATGTCGGCTCTGAAGTGTAGGCCTGATGTGGCCTGTCGCCGATTCTTTTCCATTTCGTGCCTTGTTCATAGATCTAAACTCGTGTCATTTGACCGGATCTTTTCATGACTGGCGATAGTTTGAAGAAGCTACTAGACTTCCACCGGGTTCGATAAGAAGGAACTCGTATGAGCGTCTGATTAGTCCAAGAAGTTTGTTGGATGTGTTAGCTTGCGTTTCAACATGCTTTATACTTTATTTTGCGTTATACTATACATACTCAATTTGAACGGCATCGTACTTTCTTTAAAAACAACTTTCAGCTTTTTAATGCTAGCCAGAACCATAGTCGAGACATTATCGAAAGCAGAGAGGAGACAATTCGAAGGCTCACAAACAGACGAAGAGCAAACAGTGTCAGCACCACACTCAGCAAGGTTCAGGCGTCCACTGAGCAGCGGTGCGGAGTGCGGACCGCGGAGTGTTGATGTTGCTCGGTCCGTGGCACTGAAGTACGCCCCCTCCGCCATCATATCTAATGGCTCACTCAACTTTAGCCATTCAAGTGATATGATCTATCAGACTTATTGTTGTTAAGTGGCAGAAACCAGATGCTTCTCCGTATCATGTTATGCTCTGCTGACCTTGGGCTGTGCTTGGCCAGCTCACCGAACATTATTGCAGATAAAACTCGTAGGTAATGATTAAAGGGGTTTTCATTTATGACCTGTTGCAAACAGCATCATTGTTAGTGGATTACACCTCGGAATATTTTCACGGACAATTCTGATGAACTGATTCCTATTAATTTCCTGATGAACTGATTCATTGTATTTTTCATAATTTTCAATGACTTCAATGTAATGTTATCATATTCCTTTTATTCGGTATCTACATGCGACAAAAATATAATATTTTCAGTTCAAATATAGGAAAATGAAAAATATACATTCATATTCAAGTACTTTCGTTCATACCTGTCTTTCATTAAATATCCCAAAGTTAAATTATTAAAAGATGAACGATCCCCAGTCATATAAACGGTTTAAAAGACACGAGTCATTGTAGAAAAATATTTACAGTCAAAAATATCTGAAACTGTGCGGAATAGAACGGCTAAGGAACAACCAGGGTAAAATCTCAGTTATTTGAAATCTCGCATCATATACATGCGACATAAATGTATAGGAGAATGCAACAAGAATAAAATGCTTGATATTGCCGAGAGAATCTAAAGAAGGCAGCCACAGAGGCACTCGAAGTGATAACATTCCTGCTACGATAACGCCACGAATGCTTCATCCTGCTTCAGCTTCTTGCAACGACATTAATCGGTGAATAAGAACAACGTCTTAGGATTTTACTCGTATGGATGTTAGTCGCTTGTGATGTGATAAATCACCTACACGGGATAACAAACAACTTTGTGATGGGATAAACAACCTACACGTGATAACAAACAACCTTGTGATGTGATAAACAGCCTACACGGGATAACAAACAACCTTGTGATGTGATAAACAGCCTACAAGGGATAACAAACAACCTTGTGATGGGATAAACAACCTACACGGGATAACAAACAACCTTGTGATGGGATAAACAACCTACACGGNAAACAACCTTGTAATGGGATTAACAACCTACACGGGATAACAAACAACCTTGTAATGGGATTAACAACCTACACGGGATAACAAACAACCTTGTAATGGGATTAACAACCTACACGGGATAACAAACAACCTTGTAATGGGATTAACAACCTACACGGGATAACAAACAACCTTGTAATGGGATTAACAACTTACACGGAACACTCAAGTGGAGAATAAATAATTATCGTATAAGTTAACTGGGCTCACCTTAAATTAATTTTTAATTTTTTAAATCACCCTTAAAATAAATTTTTATGATGTTAAATACCAGAACAAAAGCTCCCAGCAATGCAGGGTTCGCAGCACCTGCTGTAATAATCTGAGAAAACATTCTGACTTTATTAAAATAAAAAGAAAACTAAATATACGTTTAAATAAGAAATTAAATTTAAGTTAATGATGGGCACTTATATGTTATTTTACTTTTTTACGCCTGAGTATGCTACTTCTCATGCTTTATTTCCAATTAAGCATTTCTCAAATTTAAATTAATCAGTCGATGAGTTTAAAAAAAAAATCAAAGTTTCAACCAACTCTAATAAATAAGAGGTGCTTTAAGACATTAAATAAATTAATAAATATAAGAATATCTTTAAAAACTACCAGTATATATAGCGCCATTAAATGTCTTCATTTGTCTTCACAATGCCAGCAGAGAGGAGTTAAGCTAATGCATTTTTGCTGAATTTGTTTGTCTGATAAAGTTTCGATACAATGAGTGTTTACAGGCCAGTTATTAGCTCATAATGCAATGAACTTATATCTTAATTATATAACTTGTTTATATTATATTATAGCTTATATATAGCGTATATAGTATAATATTTAAAATATATTATACTCCAATTATAGACCTGATAACGATCATCTTTAGCATCATCTGCATCACATTAAAAACTTTGGTATTTTCCAAACCTAAAATTATGTTCATTATCTTAAATGTTTTATATATAACGTTGATGGAAATCTTTTACGTTTTATTAACACATTTTAAAAGAATTCTTTAAGTCAGAAAGAAATTGTAACATTGCTAAAGAATCACGTATGTGATGGTGAGATTTATAACTGAGTAGACATGAACTTTTATAATGCAGGGGAGAGATAAGCCCGAAAAATATAACCATAATTCCTGTCAAACAACTAATATCGTGGGACTTACGGTCACGGAACTCCTGATCACGGAACTCCTGATCACGGAACTCCTGATCACGGAACTCGTGATCACGAGTTCCGTGATCACGGAACTCGTGATCACGGAACTCCTGATCACGGAACTCCTGATGACGGATATATATATATTTTCACTATATATATCATCTCCTGGAGTACCACGGGTAGTATATATATCATCTCCTGGAGTACACGGGTAGTATATATATCATCTCCTGGAGTACACGGGTAGTATATATATCATCTCCTGGAGTACACGGGTGGTATATATATCATCTCCTGGAGTACCACGGGTAGTTCTGCAGGCCCTCGAAGGCGGTGAGGTCGAGCACGGGGGGAGGGGGGGTGGTGGTGTGGTACAGCTCGGGGGGGTAGGGGTCGTATTCTTTGTGGCCAGGGTTGTCAACTTCTCCGGGCTGGAGAAAAATAAAATTCATTTGAAATATGACTGATAGCGATATGAATAAAGAATTCATGAAATAAAAGAGGTTTAAATGTTTGGATTCCAAATTTTCACACGCACGCCGAAGAAAAAATGTCAATAACCCTGTTGGTTTAACAAGACAGCGGGAGCAGATTTACAAGATACATACTAAATAAATAAATAAATAAATAAATAAATGAAAGCGCATTAGTTTCGAATATTTGAATTTTGAATAATAGCCTTCATAGAAAATTTATTTTTCTGGGCTTGTGACTATAGAGTTAATAGAATCGATGCCAACAAACTGTATGAACCATGCATGATGTAATAAGTGGTCAAAACACGTTGAACACTTATTAGGAGTTATTAATTTCGGCTCAAGTTGAATCCATTTGGAACCGAATAGCTCAACGTCATTAAACAAACAGAAAAAAAACTGGATTTAGTTTCCTAGTTTTTTAATTTATTCAACACATTCGCACAAAATTTTAAATTTTTCCTCGTGTATTGATCATATCAACCCCGGAGCCTCATAATTTTTCACGTGAACTTGCTGCACCCACATACTATGCGGCACTAGTTAGCCCCATTAATACGAGCCTAAATACGAGTTCCTAAATGCAGAAACGATGAAGCAGTTGTTTGTTGCCGTCGTACGCCCGAGTCTAGAGTTTGGAAACGTTGTGTGGTCACCGAGATTCAAGACTCCCGGTATTATGCGGCACAAATTAGCCCCGAACTCCCCACTTACTCCCGGGTACTCGAATTTTCCAGGTCCCAGCTGAGGAATGAAGTCCCCAGGTCCCATTTCCCTGAGGTATTGGAAGTCCCCGATGTAAGGAATGGCGAGGCGCAGTCCATACCTGTTGTCCCAACCTGTACGAGCGGCGATGGTCCATTGTTACCAATGATTAAGTATGGATATTGTAATGGTATAATGGTAGTTATAAACTAATGATTTAATGTTAAAGTGGCCATAGTTAACGGGAATAATTGATTTGGCTAAACAACGGTTATGTATAATAAATATCATCATAACGAAGAAGTACAATGGTTGGGTATGAACTATCCAGTAGTAACCATAAAATTTAAAACGAAAAGAGTAAAGAGAAATTTTTAATGTAATTGAAAGTTAAAATTTTTTAGAGCTGTGATCTAGAGCGCCTTACCAATCTTGTGATCAGTTCCTACCATAAATTGTCGATAGGAAAATAGTAATTAATTTTTTCGTTTCATTGTTGTTCATCTCATTCAGCCTATTGAGAACTAACATTAGTTCTTACTAAAACAGATTTACTGCCTGAACTTTTATAGAGAAAATATTAAATTTCCTCTAATTACTTTTTAAACTTTGATTCATTTAATTAAGAAGCACTAACAAATACAAGCTCTTTCAATATAATTTTCTATATTTTCAGCAGCTAAACTGTTTTAGATTGAGCTCACCCTTGACGATCCTCTCGTCTTTCTTGATGGGTTTTGGAGGATGTTGGATCTCAGGCACGAAGTTAGGCATGATCAGTCGACCGTCCCAGAACGGTGCTGGAACCAAAATATTATCAAAACTTAATTATGCTAGATATGCTGATTTGTAAATAACGTAATTAATGTCTATAATATAACAAAACATGAGTGTAAATGACATTACAGGCAATGAAACTCAAATGAAATAGATATATAAAAACCAAAAATGAATTTTAAACTTGACAATATCCGTGGAATATTTCTTCAGTACTGGGTGCAAAATGAAGCCGTTATTTAATTGGCTCAGCAGAATAATAAGGTATAATTTTTGTCTCGGAAAAATCATGGCAGGGATTCAATTTTAATTCTCTTTGCAGGCGCCATACCTAAATTGATAATCGACGAAATGTTCAAGAAGAAAAAGAAAGTTATTGAGGATTAAAGTCTTATGCTGCAAAAGCATACGAGTCTGTGCCCACTTAAATGTCAAATAACTATAGAACTTGGTTGGCTATCAAGCACCAGCCACTTACGATATTTTCAAAAAAATTTGTGGAATTGTAATGAAATTTCGGGTGAGATGCTTAATTTTATTTCGTACTTGAACATTTCGTGAACAATTGAGTACAATGAGTTTAGCTTCGAAACTATCAACCTTTGAGTTCAACGGAGATGCGAATAATATTTACTTAAATCTTCAAGTCAACTTTTGCGAGATGTCGCGTGGTCAAGTGAGCCTGAATCAGTGAGAAGCGGGTTCGAAACCCAGTTAGCTGTTCTAATTACGCGACGTCGATAAACTGCGGCAGGCCCAGTCACGCTAAACTTCATTGCTGAAACGTTTACATATAATTTTATTAGATTATTTCTAATATTACTTTATATCGATACTCACGCAACTCCCATACGTCGACACCATCGGCATGGTTGTAGAGAGGTTTATACTTGTGAGGATCATCACGGTAGCCTTCAGGAGGGATGTGTACGTAGTAAGTATCGTACTTGTCATCCTCGTCCTCGTAGCCATGCTTGTAGTCCGAGTATTTCACGTCTTTGTGCGACCTGAAAATTGCGATGTTTACATCTGCGTTTATTTTGCATTTTTAACATGGAACCGCGTTCCTTTTTGTTCAACTCTTGAAATGCTTTCCATATATATATATATATCGAAATCTTAAACAAGTTTGTTAAAGACCAGAGAATTAGTTTTATTTATTAACTTCTTGTTAGTTTTTTCAATAAGTCGTACTAAATTCTTCGTAGGTGTTGGAAGATTGAAAATCAATTACCGATAGACATTTTTAATATTGAACGACGTTTCGAATGTACAACATTCATTTTCAAGTTAAAGACGCATAGAGTAACAAAATTTGGGTTGACATATGTACGAAATCAAGTAAATTGGATACCATTCAAATAATGCTAAAATTTCGTTTACGTTATACTACCTACATGAAGATTTTACAAGCGCAAAAAACTACTCGGAAAACAATCTCAAAGTTCTGACGAAGCCGGTGGTTTGAAGGTTGATAGCTGGAGTCCTCTCCTTAATGATGAGGGCCTCTGCTATAGCCAGTCGTATAGGATCAGGGCACCGCATAACGATACTGGTGCATTCTTCCAATATCGGGCGAGTGATGGTCTCGTTGTGGGCATAGTAGATATAGAATTTCGTATTTTCAAGTTCATTATTAGTTAGTTCTATTTGTCTCCGAATTAGGTCATTCCTGTATCTCACAGTGATCATTTCTTCTCTCGCTGCCGGGTCATGAGTGCGAATATTAGTGTAGGCTGGCAGAATTTCTTCTCTTAAGCAAGTTTTGTTAAAAATCAGAGAATTAGTTTTACTTATTAGCTTCTTGTTAGTTTTTTTCAATAAGTCGTACTAAATTCTTCGTAGGTGTTGGAATAATGCGTCTTTAACTTGAAAATAAATGTTGTACATTCGAAACGTCGTTCAATATTAAAAATGTCTATCGGTAATTGATTTTCAATCTTCCAACACCTACGAAGAATTTAGTACGACTTATTGAAAAAACTAACAAGAAGTTAATAAATAAAACTAATTCTCTGGTCTTTAACAAAACTTGTTTAAGAGAAGAAATTCTGCCAGCCTACACTAATATATCGAAATATATATATAATATATATATATATATAATAAAACTTTCAGGTATATTTTATGTTTCAAACTCAGCGTGTTGTCAACCAACATTTCAATAATTATAGCCTTGCTTCCTTTTCATAAAAAAATGCAAGTGAAATTCGAATCAAAATCCAAGTTGGACCGAAGCGAATAGGTCAAGTCTCACTGACATGCTAAGGCCATAAAGCCGCCGACAGATGGTTGCCTCTATGGTTGATAGGTTTATTGTGTGGAAGAATAGGTCTAAAATAACTGACTAAGCATGCATCTGACATCTAAAAATATTAAGGATGTGTTATAAAGCACCATTTATTTAAAAATGGGTTAAAACTCGTACTGAGATCACATAAGCTAAAATCATATCAATAACCGAATAAAAAATTACGAGCCAAGCATACAAAACCCCAATGTATGTACAATATGAAATTGGACTATATTCTAAATCACTTCTCTTTAACTTCACTTCTTGTTGTTTGTGTTTGTTTGTCTGCCACAAATCTTATAATCAATATTTAACACACTTCTTCCTGTCCAATCGATCTGAAATTTTGCACACTTGCGTAAAGTCGGAGACAATGTATGAATCAATTAACAGAATTAATAATTTCAAAAATTAGGAGAAAAATTTTATATTAAAAAATTGTTTTCACATTCAAAAATAAAAGAAGAAATTCATTGTCCGTTTCTAACATCGGAGACACTGGCCTCTTTAGCAGTGTTGTCTTTGAAAAGTAATTTGTAAACGCATATTATTTAGAAATAATCTCACTTGAGCGACTTGATGAAGCGCCTGTTGCCGCTGCTGGCTGTGTCGTCCTGAGCAGCGGCTGCCACGGTGTCCCCGCCCGTCACGTAGCTCAGCAGGCGAGAGAGGAAAGGAGCCGCGTTGCCTGTTGTACGATATTCCATTACTTAATGGACTTTTACTTTTATGAAAGAAATCAATAGTTTGCATTCTAAGTTGAATGGGATAACAGGGCATTCAGAATGTCAGTAAATAAACAGTAATCGCCGTATCAGTCAGATACAGAGGTTGGTAATTAATTTATGAAGCTAGGTTGCCCATTAGTTAATTATTACCATATTACATGAAGGTAGTTGATGAATACGTGAACTCAGATCAAAAACATTTCAGCTTAAAAAGTGGGATCTCTCACATCAGTCACCTTATTGATATACCCCTATAGTCCAGTAGTCCCCTTAAGACCCATTCACAACGGCCAAGCATTGTTTGGCAACGTCCACACAAGTTTGTATGAGTTTCAACCGTTGAAATTATCCACAACACACACGCTGCAGGGATTTTAGTTGACACCGCCAGGGCCTTCAACGAACTGTTTTCTCCGAGCAATCATTACTTAGCATGGCATCTGCCTCATTAAAACTTACTTTTTGCACTTCTTCGACATTGTTACTACCAGAGATATAGAAATGCTGGCTCAGGAAGAAACGCTCTAATGTTATATAGACTTAAATTATAAAGAATATTTATTCATAGTAAATTGTTTAATTAAAAATTATCAGGTTCATATTTTTGTGATATATGAAATTTTATGGTATTTTACACCTATTCGGCGTTGGGGCTCCGACATTTATAGCTTTTGAAAAAAGAAGAGAGAGACGAATGTCAGACCAGAGAGAAAGCATCAGCCGTGAGAGATTGATTGAAAATTCACGACGCTTCTGCGACAGTTTATTAAATCCCGGTTTCTTTATTTGACTCGTCGCTGTTTACCGCATTCCATTGCTCCCGTCTATTGCTAACGACTCCTGTATATACAGCTGTAATTTGAGATCCTGTCTCCATTGGAAAAATATAATTAAAACCATCAATCAGTGTGTCAGTTCATTCGGACGGAGGTGCCGGCAGCACTAATCTCAACTGAATGATAAATTAAAAAAAGCGCTTATGCCCATAAAAATTTCTAAACAAGTTGTCGTAGTGACGTAACTTCTACTTCACAAAACACCTTAAGGATCTTCTGGTGGGATATACTCTGCGTTGTCACGGTACTACAAAAGCTGAAGCGACATATGTAAATGACAAGTGTTCCGCCGATGTATTATCATTAAAGATGTTAGCTGCCATCCTTTTACTGCCCATGTTCCATCAGCAGTCATTTATCAACGCAATGTACGGTAGACTTCGATTACGACCAGTACGTTCTATAGAGGTTCCCCGCTACAACGTAGGAGCGGTAAGATGCGTTTTAATACGGAAGATATCATATGCCTGATGCCACGACGACATCTGGAATTCCTCTTCATTCCTCAACTTTTCCATATTGTAAACGAGCTTGTAAGCCACAAATAGCGTGTAACGAACTGATTAAGCGTTGATATACTCGTATCAATGCAAACCTCAAACAAAAAACATTTACCACCAAGCAAGTGAAGCTGAGGACTGTATAAATTACCCATTTGATCTGTTAGAAAAGTATGACCCCTTTTAAGCAAATAACTTTGAAAACAACGTATATCATGAGCTAATTTCGTTGAAAAAACGTTTGAATAACGTAATTTAAACGTCAGCTTGGAGGCGGGAGGATTTTGGGGTGTACTGCAATGTTTATAAGTTGTGTTAAACATCACAGTATTAAATGCAACAGAACAAAATTCATGCCCTCAATAATGACTGCTCGAAATCTCTGGAACCCTGGAGCATTAGTGTATTCGAAAGGTTTCAATCAGCAGTGGACCGGCAGCCAAGGTTCGTTAATAAGGTTTCCGACGTTCGCGAAGAAACATTTTTCGGCGCGTGATATTGTGGTGACACCTACTGGAATATTATTCGCAGTGTTTACTTAACTGAACTGGTGTAGTGGTGCTGTTAAATAGCGAGTATTGGACTCAGTTAATAACATAAAAATGCGAGCATCTATGCTCATTTAAGGATTCTATAAATATGCATTACTCTATTAAAAAATATTGTAAAGCAATTTATATTTACGTTAAGATTCGCATTGCGCCGCGTCCGTTTTCCACGATGACGAGGCTGATTCGGTCGTGTGGGAAACCGAACAAAACGCTCTACCTTCTCCCGTCTGAGTTACTTTTCACTTTACACGGCTAGAAATGTGTGTGCTTTCGTTGTTTTGGTGTCGAAGTCGACACTCTTGCGTAAAACCACTTTCTCTGATCAGGCTATGACTCGAGGCATCAACGAGCAACCGGAAAATAAGTTCGACAAGTGGACAGCGATACTCTCGAACGGGAAAAAATTAAACAAGTTTTCTTATTTTTCTAGTGTCCTGTTTGGAGCATGCATAAAAAGATATGAATGAATCAATGGGCTATGAACACTAAAAACAAAAAATATTCATGGCAGCAACTGTTACGATTGATTTCAATCGAAATGCACTCACAGAATGCAAATTAAAAAGTTCAGAATTTTCCAAAGTCAAGAAATACATCCATCGCAGATCAGGCCCGAGCATAGAGATGATATTTCCGTCCACTAGTTTTACGAAGAATAAGCTAATTAGGAGATAAATTTTGAATGATCCTCACACCTAAGCAGTAAGTTAATAATTTTTTGCAACATTATTAGTAAGTTAATAATAATGTGAAGAACATTAAGTTAATGAGGTGTTAAATGTTAGAAGTCTTGTAGCAGAAGATCGATTTAATGAGGTGCTAAATGTGTTGGTAATGATGGTCACAGAACATTAGTTCAATGAGGTTGTAAATGTGTTGGTTTTGATGGTTGCAACTGAACATTAAGTTAATGAGGTGGTAAATGTGTTTGTTTTGATGGATGCAGCCAAACATTAAGTTAATGAGTCTGAACATTAAGTTAATGTTAAATGTTTGAGTGCACAATACTGCACATGCAGGAGGGGAATGTGGGTCGCCGGCAGAGAAAGTTGCCGCGGCTGAGGTGGACGGCAGCAGCGAAGTTTGGATGAGTTATGACGGCCGAAGAAAGTCCACTGGCCAGAAGCAATGCATGTGATAGAATAGAAGTGTCGGCACTGAAGAAATAGGCCCATGGCCTGTTGCCGATTCTTGAACTTTTCGTGACTTGATTCACAAGGGATCCGGCCTTTGCAACCAGATCTTTCCATAACTGACGATTGATTGAGATAGCTGCTGGACGTAATTTGCTGGGGATTGATACGCGTACGGAAGAGCATCAATCATTGATCAAGTTTTTTTATGTATATGTGTGTTAGAAATTAAATAAGTAAAGTGATAAAATAAAATGATTTGATTGAAAATGAAATAAGCGGTTACTTCACGGTAAAATTTGGGTTCTACATTTTATTCGACTTGTGTAGATAAATTCGCTAGCGTGATATAAACTGATCAGATGTTCACACAAGACGAGTAGATATATCTGCCACGATGGATGGATATTCATTCGTAATAACCATTCAAGTCTTCATTAATGTTTTGGTACGAGAAAATGAGTAACTTGATGTTCCAGAAAATGAGTCAAATACACACTACGCAGTAATAATATAAATTTGGCTTATTTTTTATGAGTTTAATTCAATTCGTTGATCCTCGGGTTATTATTATTGTTTGTGTAGTACTACAGTAATAGAGAAAAATGTCTCCTCACGTTGGCTTTCTTTCTGGGTTACGCGCGGTCATCATTGAGATCCTCGTGGCAAGCTTACCAAACGAAGAAGTCGACGAAGAACTGCGCCGATGTAAAGAAAAAGCGCCGTGAAATTGAGCGCAGAGTATATCATTCGTTGCAGAATTGACGCAAAGCTTGGGATCAATAAAAGCAACAGACAAACTTTATATCCAAGCTGCGAAAGGTCCATTTGGGAATCAATAATCAACATATTATTACTATCAAAATATAATATTATTACCAGTACAGCAGGTAAATTCAGAGCGAATCCAACAGAAAAACTCTAATGGTGATTAAAAACTTAAGAAGAACCGAGGCGACTTCTCGCCGCTCAATCTTAAAAAGGGAATGAATAGAGAGTATAAACTTTATCTCATTGCTGGTAGAGCTTGAAGATAACATGGGAATATATTCTTACCCGAACTCAAGTTCAGCGCAAGAATAAAAATGACGAGCACACTCTGATTTCCGCGAGTCATTCCTTAACATCACTTCCTGAAGGTAACTTTCTACGACAAAAATGAGGCCAGGAGCAGCTACACGCGCGGTCTGCTCGGTGCGGAAGCCAGAGCCCAACTGTCAAGTGAGGCACCACAAGCCATTACGACGTCTCGGACAAATTTACGGCCGGACCCGCGGCCGCAGGACTCCAAACATAGAAAAAACCTAGCCAATCAACGAAAATCACGCAGGTTAGGTCCAGTTAGGAACAGGTTCCATTAAAAAAACAAAAACCTAGAAAACCCATAAAAACACTAAGAAAACCTTTCCGGCCGCGGGTCCGGCCGTAAATTTGTCTGAGACCTGCCATAACGTTGAAAGCAGTAGTGACCCAGCTCAAGGTATCCAAGTTGAGTTGGAAACTAAATAATTTAATAAATACACCAATTCGTCATTAAAATCAAACGTAAATATAGATAATCTCTTAACCCTCTACCGCCTGACATGAGTAACCGGAGCAATATTGTCACGCGCCTACTTCCCAAAAAGGATACGTTCTAGTGAGCGCAAAATGACTTGCAGTGATGGTTGCCGCCACGTACGACAACTTTAAAAAGTTCTCTGTTGCGTACAAACGTCCTCAGGTTGCTACACTCAATAGTTTACGTGTAATTTAAGTTGAGAGGTATGTTCCCGGAAAAGTAACATACGGCGGTGGAGGGTTAAGTAACAGAAACTTTAGTTACAACTTCGCAACATACGATCAAATCGTGTGCAAGTTAGAAGAGCAAGTCTCGACCTACATATCATAACGGAGGTGTGTCAGACCCGGCCATTCCCGAGCGTGAAATGTTTACAAACAACTTATCTGATCAGGACTCAAACGATTGTCATACTTCAGTGGCGTCATCAGCAAACCCAAATTATTTAGTAAGCGACGTTCTCGTCGGCAAAAATCCAAGTTAAGAAGAACGAGATCTTTGCTTCGTCAAGGGAAAATGATTAGGTTAGGAAATTACTAAGCACTGTCTAGCTACAGTCACTCACAGTACTAGGCACTGTCTAGCTACAGTCACTCACAGTACTAGGCACTGTCTAGCTACAGTCACTCACAGTACTAGATACTGTCTAGCTACAGTCACTCACAGTACCAACACTACTACCAACACAATGTGCAACTCAATCAATCAATGCAACTCAAGCTACTAGAACTTAATGTAATTATGTCTTGTACTTACAATGATATTAAATTAAATCATAGGATATCATTAAATTATCAATGTTCACTATGATATAAACACCATACAATATACTGTAAATGAATAATTTATTGAATTGAAAATAAATGTTGAAAACCTAAAATTTTCTGATTTATTGATGTCAATACCTATATGTTAATAGATGAACTTGAAGAGTACCTATGGAGCCCAGACAAGATATTTGTTCCAAAGTTTTAGGAGAAGCCAAATCTCAGACCTCCAGCAATTGATAAATATCGCAAGACTAGTACATGCATGAGTAGTAATATTTCATTCATAATGGCCTAAATTGTAGCAAGATTTGAGAGATAATAGTTAAGCTTCTTTGAAGTCTGTTTTTAGAATAGAGACACCTTGGGGATATCAAAAGAAATAAAGCAATAAATATGAATACAACATAGGCTGAATACATTTATTTGGTCCAGGAAACCTTGGGGATATCAAAGTGTTCAGATTGAGAATCTAAGTTGCGATTGAATTCTTCCACCTTCTCCTTGTGACTTTTGGACGCCTTCTTTTTGATGCGATCTTCCTCCTGCAATGGAGACATTGCATTCCTTTACAAACATGTGGTATACCAAAATATTATCTAAATAAAAAATATTTCAACTTAACAGGTTCAAATAAGTAAAAATATGTTTAAAAATACATTGTTTGAATAGGATAGACAACACCACCTTAATATTGGCAAGTATTATCACCATTTAAAAATACACGATAGAAAAGGAATGTTTAGAGAAAGGAAGAAATTGAAGAAAGAAAGAAGAAATTGAATTGAAGAAAAAGAAAAGAAAGAAGAAATTGCAAACTAATTACCAAGCCTGCAGTTCTTTAAATGCTTTTAAAAAGTGTTATATGCTACCAAAATTCACCGCACCATTTGTCTCTGCCGTTTGAGGAAATGCATCTCAGCCTTTGTTCTCTGTATGGCACAAGCCTTGTTGCCGCTGATGGACGACACAAGCACGTTGTTGTGGACATCAGGAGCTCCTGGGGCATCTTTTTCTGCATTCTTTGCTTTCTTCTTCTTCCTGAAAAAATGAGAGTAATATTACTGCTATATAAACTGAACAGAAATGAGGGAAATATTTCTGAAACTAGAATGATTTCAAATTAAGATCAACTATTATATGCAAGTTTTCATTTAAAATTGCACAGTGCGTCAATATAAATGCATGGCAACAAATTTTGACTGGACCAATCCCTGCCATTTTAAAATGAAATTTCCAAAAGAACCAAGCATTTTTTAAACCTATTTCACTCATATAAATGACTTGAGTCACTTTTGACATGATTGTTATCTTTATGAATAAATTATGAATTTATAATGCATTGTTATGATACTTTGACTAAAATATATCATAGGATTAAAAGAAATTGGGCCCAACAAATGGGATAGCTTAGATTTCTCACAAGCTCTCTGCATTCTTTAGGGAAAAATAGTAACAGTTACAAAGGATTTTTATAAATCACTTGCAAGAGTTTAGTTTTGGAATAATTGCTGTCAAAATTTCTTCAAAACCATCTAAGGAATCTCATTACAAAAATTAAGATGCTTACAGCATTGATGCATTGAAATCAACTGAAAATAAAGAATGGTGTCCAACACCTCTGAACATTTTACACTGCATAACTCAACATCATGGTTGAACTAGTATAAGGTTGACCCTTCAAAAGCCCATTTTTGCAAATATAATTTGTTGTTTGCCTGTGACGTCACTGATCTCAGTGACGTAACGGGCATTAACCAATCACCGAAATGCGATCAAAGCAGTCAACCAATCCATAATGGGAATGACGTGTCTGTTTACGTTTCTCGATCTACGTGACGTAACAAGAAAGCTGAACTGAAAGACGGAACTTCTCGTGGGTCAACCTTATATAGTTCAAGCATGACTCAACATGATCTGGTCATAGATGGATATAACGAACTGCAAGATAACACAATTATCAAGTAGACAATCATTAGTTGCCATGGAATCTTTTGAGACCAAATTTTAATTTTTTTAGACCAATTTTGTTAGGCCTGATTTTATACCAGAAAATTTGGCAATAAACCTCTTTTAAATGCAATAAAATCAAATGAACTCTTGGAAAATTTGAGCTCAGCTTGTAGTATTGGTGTCTATAATAAAATCTTAGCATAAACAGTAATTAATAGCACTGCTTCATATTAATATTAGCAGGAGTGCCAAAATTTACATAGAAAAAATGTTCAAGTTGATAGGGCTGATCATCAGGGCTGATGTTTGATTGACAACTGTGACATTAGACAGCTTGATTGACAACTGTGATATTTGACAGCTTGATTGACAACTGTGACATTAGACAGCTTGATTGACAACTGTGACATTAGACAGCTTGATTGACAACTGTGACATTTGACAGCTTGATTGACAACTGTGACATTAGACAGCTTGATTGACAACTGTGACATTAGACAGCTTGATTGACAACTGTGACATTTGACAGCTTGATTGACAACTGTGACATTAGACAGCTTGATTGACAACTGTGACATTTGATAGCTTGATTGACAACTGTGACATTTGACAGCTTGATTGACAACTGTGACATTTGACAGCTTGAACTTATTGAAAATATTATTTTCAATAAGTGTTCAATATGAAAACTTTTTGAAATTATTATTCAAGGTATTCTTTGGAAGTAGTGATAATTTCTAACTTAATAAACATGCAACAGTTGGAATAGGTGTATTATTAATATGTCTAATACCCTAATTTTTTGGGGGTTAGGCACCAGAAAAAATCAATTTAGAAAAGAAACATCAATTATCAAAAATTAAATGGTTTTAGTGATTAATGTATTACATACATTATACAATACTGATAAGACAATAGGGTTTTGCTACATCAATGGCTATAATATATATAACCAGTTCACATTACTTAATCAAAAAAGGCCAGCCAGCCTTCAATCAAAAGGATATGTTTTAAAAACAAAACTGAAGCAGATGATGTTATTGTCCGCATCTTTCAAGTGTTATAAAAACAGCTCCATAATCATCATGTGCTAATTAAACCTCACAAATAGTAATTCTGACAAATTACCAGTACTCCAGAATTATTTGGTTTTTAGAGACAATTGGCACTGTGTGTGCATGTGTACAGTATCTGCTGAGTGTGTCATTGATGGTAGCAGATACTATAGACATGTTTATGTGTCATTGATAGTAGTTGTTAGTGAATTAAATTCAATCAATATTGACAATAGAATTTGAACTCACTTTTTGATTCCTGAATCCTTGACCCCTTTCAATTTAAGGGGCTCTTTGCTAGCTACAAAATATACTGAATCAGACATTTATTTGAATAGTGTATTTTCACCAGCAATATTCTTTTCTTTCTTATTTATTCTTATAGGAGCACTGGAAACTAGTCCATAAAGCCCCTTGCCTAAACAAGGTTTAATTGGTGCCTAACAGCTTGGAAAATCTAAAACACAGAGAGAAAAAAAACAAGGAATCAAGAATACCAGGAAAGAGAAAAGATAAAAAATAAATATTAAAAATGAGGAAAAAGGGATGAATAAAACAAAATAAATGAGTAAATAAGGAAAACAACAACACAAAAAAAATATAGAACAAAAATACACTAAAATATAAAGTGCAATAACATAACGTACAATGACACAAAGGAAACCAAGAAAGATTGCATGTATACCTAACAGTACAGGTTGCAGTGCATATTTGTGACCTACTGAGTTCCGTGATACAAAATTGGGTGCTACCACTATGGTCAGACATCAGGCAAGTATTTGTTTCAAGTCAACATCTAATCCCATATTAGCTGTCACAACCCCATGCTGCCCTAACTTGCATCACACATGAGATTGTTATGCTAACTGAAGGTCCAGCCTGGGGGGGGGCAGCAGCCAGGAGCTTCTCTTGGCACAACAGCCAAAGCAAGTGAGATGAACTCTGGTTGCAAAAACAACGTATTCAAACATAATATCCAGTGCGCAGGGTTGTGAAAGAATAGGGAAAGTATTGTAAAGTGGGGAAAGAGTAGCACTCCTCACAAAATGCAGTCTCTATTTACATAAACTATATTCCTAAATCTATTAAGGGGAGCGTCTGGGTGTTTTTGAACTTGGTTATTTATGGACGGATCACTTCAAAATTTGGAACACTTATGTAATACCGTAAAATGGGGTAACTTAGACCACTTTTTTTCATAAATGATGCCTTTTTTTACTAGCTAAATTAAACTTGAATTGAAACATGCAAAATACAGGTCTATACTCTAGCTTCACTCACCATAAATTGCTGGCTCCTGCCTCTCATAGTCTTTATGTAATTTCAAAAAAGTGATGGTCTTTGTTACCTCAGCTCTTGAGGTAACTTAGACCAGGTGGTAAAATCAATTATATTTTTTGGTAAAATAACTCCAAATAACTCCAGGTTTTGGTGCATTGTAGTAGAACTCTTCTAGTTACATATGCAAATGACAAACTTGAGGAAAGTGTCATAGTTTGCAAATGGGGGGCGCCGCCCCATAATGGGGGAAATGTGACTACCTAATGGCAGCCCTGATGGGGTAATAATGACTGGCTTGGAAATTAAGTTAAAATTACCATATATAAGACTCTGTAGAGTCTGAAACATAAAGAAAAAACATAAATAGGCTGTCAAACATAAAATATGTTATATATGGTAATTTTATATTAACTTCAAAGCCAGTCTATGTTACCCCGTCAGGGCTGACATTAGGTGGTCTAAGTTCCCCCATTTGAGGGCTGCGCCCCCCATTTGCAAACTATGACACTTTCCTGAAATTCGTCATTTGCATATGTAACTAGAAGCGTTCTACTACAATGCATCAAAACCTGGAGTTATTTTACCAAAAAATAAAAAAATTGGAGGGGGTACTCTGACAGGCTTTAAATAATAGCTTTTTTTCATGGGTCACATTTTTAATTTTTTAACCTATTAGATATGCAAACTTTTCAAATCTTTCTATCGTGTTATGTAGCCTCAGTATTAGGCCTTTAATGCACATTGACAAAATTTTTATATGTCAAATAGTTTCTGAGTTGTGGGGGTTTTTGTTAAAAAAACGAAAAGTGGTCTAAGTTACCCTGCCGGTCTAAGTTAAAAAATCTAGAAAACATGAAATTCTGAAAAACAATCAAAAAAGGGGTACTGTCAACCGGGGCTACTCGGGACTGGCTGGGTAACTCAGGACAGTCCTCTGACATGGCGGAAAACTGTTTTAGTAGCAAAACTAATTGGAATATTGCAAAACTAAATATAGTGGTGTAAACATCAACATTTTTCCTATCTATGTAGTATAAAGGAAGTCAAAAAATACTACATTTACTAGCTTTAAAAAATTCCTGAAAAAATGGTGAAAAATGCTATTTTGAAAAGTTACTTGTGCTAAGGTCTGTAGTAAAAAAATATTTGCCGTATTAAAAAATTTTACTTACATAAAAGTTGCACCTAGGTGTTGGCTTGAAAACTTTATTTGCAGAATTTACATACCTCAATCCAAAAAAAATGGCAGCCATTTCTGCATGGCTTGGGACACTCTCTGGGGCTATTGAGGACACCCCCAAAAACGCATTTACAGTAGAACCTCAGTATGCAAAGGATCCAGTTAAGAAAAAATTGATTAAAAACAAAGAATATTGATTACATTTACCTCGTTTGGCAAAAAAATTTCACTTATCGAAAAATTAGTGCATCATCGGTCATCACAAAATTGTGCATAGAATGTCATACATAGAATTGTGCACCAGGCATCATAGAATGAAAAGTAATTGACCTAAACTATGATTTATTTCTGCAAAACATATGACGGTTGTCACTAAAACATTCCTTTCTGTTTCAGGTATGTTTTTCACGATCTTTTTTTTATAGTAAATTCACTTAACCGAATTAAAATGGTATGAAATTACAAGCCGTCCTGTAAGCTTACAGATACAGAAAAAATGCTATAAGGCTGCTGATATGAAGCTTGCAGTGGACAAGGTTGTTGTAAATGCTCAATGGCATGTTCATGGATACGGTAATATTGCATCAATAATATGATAATATCGCATAAATAATACAGTAATCAAGGTATATGGTTACATCATATCAATAAAGGAAAAATAAGTAAAAATCAAAGAAAATGTCATTTATTCTACCTCTACATCATCTACAATGAAAGAGGAGGACTTCAGAGTACCAGTACTGTTAGTAATGGATGAGTACACTCTGCATGCTTCGAATATTTTAAAATGAAGTTTTATTCCAAGTGTCCCGAGTAGCCCCGTTGACGGGGCTACTCGGGACACTCTTATTTTGCTTCTGGTACCTTACGAATAGCATATGGAATTTTTTTGAAGATGCCATTTGATAGCCCTCGCAAAGAGCTATAAAATGAGCCTAAACTTGTTTATGAAATGTTTCATGGTAAGAAGTTATTAACAAAAAACGCTTAAAACCGTCCCGAGTAGCCCCAGTTGATGGTACTGTAGAAATTCATCTAGTCCTGGGATTTTCAAGTTACAACATTGAAACACATATCACTCAATGTGTTAAAGACCATATCTATAAAATCATACTGGCATTTTTTTAAATTCTCATTTTTGTAGTTGTGGGAGCATTTCTTGTACATTTTTTTATTTTACCCACAACCCCCCCCCCTTTCTGTGGAATAAAGTCCAAACTACGGTATAACAAAATTAGAAACATGCATGCATAATTTTGTAGATATTCTCTTTGCAAATCGGATGGCATTTCTCTCATTGCTGTAGCTTCAAAACTGTAGGGAGAGATAGTTTTTGAGTGACAATAAGTGTGATTGTTCAGTAGAGCCTGACAAAGTCAGGGGCACCTCAAAATTGGCATTCAAGGTTGCAGAGATGCCAGACAAGACAATACTGGAGCTTAGTTTCTTTCAAGGATGGTGAGAAAAACGGTGCACAAACCATCCCACTAGACTGCAGAAGGGTCACTGAAGCAGAAATTGTGAAGACTAGCTATTTAAGATGCACTGAGGCATTTACTCCCTATGATAAATGGTAAACAACTCTGCCAACCCTGGCCCTTTTGCAATCTGTCGTGAATGCATAAATCAATGTACCAGAGATGGTTTTGGTACCGTTGGATAGGTCAGAATGTCAGCTTTGAGATGAGACTAAAAACCAGAAAAGACGCTCCCCTTACAGTGCATAGAGTGCTCTTCTTTCCATTGTAATAGAACTCAGTTGAGTGTGGGGAGGAAATTAAATTTAGATTGTTTGTTCCCACAAGTGTTAGAAGCATTTGGTCTACTCAGGGTTTGAATAAAGACTAGGCCAGTGATAAATTTTGCATCAAAGTACCTGAAGCATATTTGTTAAAATTAAAAAGGAAGCAACTGCATTAACAATTGCATCCTGGGTGACATCAGAAAAAGGACCTCCTCCCAGCAGGTTCTTTAAGGGGAGCATCTACCCTAGAATAAAAAATTTTGACTTTTTAGTTTTCGTACTCATCCTAAAGCTTACATTCTGACGCATCAAACAGTACACAAACGGCAAACCATCTCTGAACGTTGATTTTTGTATTCACCACAGATCGCAAAAGAGTTAGGGGTGGTGGTGTTCCTAAACATTTAAGAACATTTTGAATGATACAAATCAAATGGTATATGTCTCATTGCTGCAGCTTCAAAACTCTAGGAGGAGATAGGTTTGCAGTGACAATAATGAATAAGTTAACTTTTCAGTAGAGCCCGACAAAGTTGTGTGCCTTGAAATTGACATTCAAGGGTGCAATGTTGCAAGAGCAAGACTAGATGATAGCATTGATAGGTACTGGAGCTCAATTTCTGTCAAGAATGGTGCAAACGACGGCCCAAGAACCATCCCGTATGACTGCAGTCTGCAGGCGGATAACTGAAGCACAGCCTGTTTGGTGTTCAGGCGGAGTCAGTACCGTGTTCAGACTATTTAGCTATTTAGTTCAGCTATTTAAGTGTGCTACCATACCAGTAATTTGAATCTTTTCATAACTGACAATTGATTTAGATAGCTGCTGCCCTGCTGGACTTATAACTTATTGCCTGGTCTGTAATTTGCTAAGCATTTTAAGACTGAACAATTAGTGAACATTATTATCAGAACATATGCTCCTGCATAGCATTGTCTAGTTTGTTCTTGAAGCTTGAAGGCGTTCATACTCGGAGCGTCAACATTTTTTTGAATGATTTCTAAGTTTTCCCAAACACAAAGCAACAAAAATCTACATCTCAAAATTAGATAATCTGGCTAGGCACTGCCTAGCATAGTGACAATTCAAACCAGAGATTTTTCATCAGTTCATTTTTAATTTTCTCATTTACTCAAGATTTAAACCAATTTCTTATGTATGATAATGCTGGTATCCATGATGCTTTGCTTGTATACTTATTTTAACTTATAGGACTCAAAAATGAACTTGAGGAAGAGTCTAAAAACTCTCTGCTTTGTCTTTTCTTTCTTATTTATTCTTATAGGAGCACTGGAAACTAGTCCATAAAGCCCCTTGCCTAAACTGGGTTTGATTGGTACCTAACAATTTAACAGCTCTGAAAGTGAAAATCTGAAACCAAGAGAGAACACACACACGCACATGGAAAGAACAAAAAACAAAACAAAAAATAAATAAATAAAATAAAAATAAGATGAGTAAATAAAAATTAATAAAAATAAATAAACTAGAAGAAAAAGAAAAAAAATAAAATAAATAAATAAAATAAAAATTAAAAAAGTACATAAATAAATAAAATAAAGGTAATGCACAAATTAAACACAGATATATAGCTAGAACAAATCAATGAATGCAATAGTAAATGTTAGGAAAAAATAAAAGAGAACAAATAAAATTGAAAAAATAAATATATAAATAAATAAAATAAATAAATAGAAAGACAAAAATTAATATAATAAAAGTAAAAAATAACACACAATAGCAAAAAAAATTAAATAAATAAATAATAATATGTAGGTATATATATATTAAATTAAAACAGAAAAAAATTATAAAACAAAAGAACGCTAAGATATAAAATGCAATAACATAACATAGCATGGATGGCTAACCCATTGAGGAGTACAAGACACGGCAGAGCTGATGAACACGGCAGAGCCGATGAACACGGCAGAGCCGATGAACTCGGCAAAGCCGATGAACACGGCACAGCCGTGAAACACAGCAGAGCCGCAAAACATATCTATATACACACCTATATCTATACAGCATCTCATGTCTACCATATATACACATGGGCTATTAACTAGAACAAAAATTCAAAAAAAAAAAAAAATAAATAATAATAAAAAAAAGCAATTTGACACCCAAACGTTACGAAGTTGGGTGCTACCACTACGGTCAGTCATCACGCAATTATTCTTTTCAGCAATTCAAGGTCTAATCCAGTATTAGTTGTCTCAACCATGCCCTAACTTGCGCCACACATGACATCACTATGCTAGCTGAAGGTCCAGCCTGGGTGGGGGCAGCCTGGAGCTTCCCCTGACTTAGCAGCCAAGGCAAAATTCTACTCTACACTCTCAATCAAGAGGGAAAAAACATGACCTGTGGGCGGGGCTCTGAAGGAGAATAGGGACAGTTTGATAATGAAGGAATAAGTAGCACACCTCACATGGGCAGTCACTACCTAATTAGTTCTAGACTGTCTTAAATCTATTGAGACCGCATGGAGTGCTCCTTTTTCCATAACAGGTGACACATTTGTGTCGGGGAAATAGTTTTAAGCTAGGTTGTTAGTTCCCACATGTGGTAGTCCTACTTAGCCTACTAATGGTTAATAGTATTGCTTAGATCATAATAAAGATAATCAAACTACATAGAGCATGTTAGTTGAAATCAAAAAGGTGGCCATGGCTTCAACAATTGAATCCTGAATGGCACCTGAATAAGGGCCTCCTCCAAGCAAGTTTCTCAAATTAACAGGGTCATTGAGTTGGGTTAGCGAGTTAGTAAGGTTAGTACGAGCATAAGCATGAGTTGGACAATGCAGAAGGAAGTGTTGGATGGTTTTGGGCGTCCCACAAGGGCACAAGGGGCTGTCTACCAAGTTGAAACGTGCAAGGTGTGCTCTAACCCCGGCATGCCCAGTTCGAAGCCTGGCCAAGGCTGTCTCAATGGCACGGTTTTTATTGAATGCCCATGGCCAACTGCCAGCTTCATCTTTAATTGATCTAATAAAGAGGCCCCTTCCAGAATTTGTAGTGCTGTCCCACCAGTAATTATTCCATTTTGACTTGATCTTGAAATGCAGCTGCTTTACCAGCTCTTCAATTGAGGGAGTAGTTATGGTACGGTAACGCAAGGAATGTGCCTCCGCTGCTGCACGGTCAGCTGCCTCATTGCCTTTGATACCCTTGTGTCCAGGAATGAATTGCAAGATAACTTCTTGGGAGGAAAGTAAAGCCATTAGCTTGGTTTGAATTTCAAATATGAGGTGCAGGTAGCTGTCAGGTCTTCTGTTACCAATTAAAAGTATGGATGATTGGGAGTCCGTGAAAATAACTAGTTTATCCACAAATAAGAGGTTTGTTAGGGACCAGTTGAGAGCTTCGTGGATTGCAAACAACTCTGACTCCAACACCTCCACTTCAGGACGCAGTTTCCAGTTTAGTAAGATCCCCTTGGAAGGAATGTGCAGTGCTGCTGATGTTGAGGGGGCTGGTTGAGTAGTGTGAGACCCATCTGTGAATGCGGCAATGTGTCCAGCATATTTTGACTGTACAAGGTCTGCATAAATTTGTTGAGCAGCCTGGGGAGAGGTGGTGGACACCGTAGAAACAGAGAAGTCAGATTGTAGGTGTCTCTGAATGTTGAACCATGGAGGTATTGGGGAGATCAAAGGCGATGTGAGTATTCGAGGAACATTGATCTGTAGGGAAGAAAAAATTGACTTTGTGTTAGACACAAATGAAGGCAAGTTAGATGTTCTGCGGTTTGCAGCTTGTGGGGGGTCATTGTGAAGTAGTTCTTTAACAATGGGGCAGATAGGTAATTGAATAATGCGGTAATAGTACTTGCATGCCACTTCATGCCTGTGGATGGTCAGAGGAGGAATGTTTGCTTCTATTTCCATGGATGATACTGGGGTGGTCTTTCTGCAACCCAGGGCTATTCGGAGGCAGTTATTTTGTATGATGCTCAGTTTGGCTAAAGTAGAGGGGGCTGCAGAAGCATAAAAGGCAGCAGCATAATCCAGCCGGCTCTGGATGAGAACCCTGTATAGTTTCAACAATAGTGCTCAATCGGCTCCCCAGTGCCGATTGGAAATTGATTGCAATAGGTTGATTATTGGGATGCAAGAGAGTTTAAGGGAAGTTATTTGGGGTTCCCATTTCAGACGGGGAGCGTCAAGGACCACACCCAGATATTTATTGGTCTGCACATATTCTAAAATAGTTCCATTTACATTCAATGGAGGAGGTTTGAGTTGCTTATTCGTGAAGCACATACATTTAGTCTTGGAAAGATTGAGTGTCAGGCCCCAGCTTTTAGTCCAGTTGAAAAACAGTGATAGTTGTGACTGTAGTCTGATGGTGGCAGTATTTATGTCTGGACTGGCAGTGAAAAAGGTTACATCATCAGCATAGTCAGCAACAGATACCCCTGGCAGTGATGGGAGATCCTTCATCATAATGTTGAATAACAGTGGGGAAAGAATGGCCCCTTGGGGGACACCAGATTTGATTGATTTCATGTTTGACATTTCTCCTTCAAATTGCACCTGGAAGGAGCGGTCAGCCAAATAGGCACGCAGCCATCTAAGAATTTTACCCCGCACACCACACTGATTCAGTTTGTATAGCAATCCTGTATGCCAAACCTTATCAAACGCCATGGTGAGGTCACAGAAAGCTACTAGGAGAATAGACTTGGTGGTTTGGGTGGCTCGCACGGCTGCCTCCAGCCTGGCAACCTGATCCACTGCTGCAGTGCGTCTTTGAAATCCTCCCTGTGATGTACGGAAAGAGTTATTTTGTTCCAGGTAGAAGACGAGACGCTTGTTGATTATTGATTCGAATGGTTTACCAATGCAAGAGAGAAGGGATATGGTCCTGAATGATGAGACAGAGGTGAGTGCTTTGTTAGGTTTAGGTATAGGTACTATTAATGAGGTCTTCCAGGGTTTGGGTATTTTTGGCATTTTCAAAGCTATGGTTGAAGTCAGTTAGGAGCCAGGCCCGATATTCTGGAGGTAAGTGGGAGAGGTGCTCATTGTGGACCTGGTCCAATCCAGGGGCTGTTTTCTTTTGTGTCTCAAGGGATCTGTTCAATTCATACAGAGAGATGGGACTGTTCAGGACTGAAGGGCTGTCATCACTTAGTGCAATGGCCAGTGGGAGAATAATGTGTGATGGGTAGGGTGAGGGTGCAGGAGAATTTAGAACATCTTCATAGTAGGATGCAAGAGCCTCAACTTTGGAGTAGGCATCAGAGAGAACTGTATTACAGCAATCCCTTGATTAACGCGGTTAATAAATCCCCGAGTTTTACCGTGTTAAGCAAAACCGCGCTAATCAAACTTAAGAATATATGGGAATAATTATAATGAATCCTCAAAAATAGCAAAGGATAGGAAAATTATGTAGCTTGATAAAAGTGGACAGTAGATATGGCAGCGATCTTGACCAGTTGAAGGCTAACGAGTAACTAGCCCTTTACGCACTGAATTATGTTTCGAAAGTGAAAAAACAATCTGAATTACATTTCCGATCACGCGCAGTCTTTGTGTTGTACTGGCAGTAGCGGCGCACCTACTCCATCGAACGTCGTTCGAACGAGTTCACAACATGTGACGCTACTGTCACACTTGCGGCTAGACTCCAAACGTGTAATTACTCTCGGTAGAAGCTTTTATTTTCTGTGTGACGAATTCATCACACCAGGGCTTAAAGGGCTAGAGCACCGGCATGGCGCACTTACTGGCGAACGTTGCCGAACTCGATCATTCAAGTTATGAACGAGACAAGGCGCGGTTAAACCGACTCTGTAGTCAGCACGAGTGCCTACGGAACGGGACCTTATTTAAAGAATTATTGGCTGAAATTCATACAGTAACAATATTTGGTGAACTTTTCCAAAAGTCGTAACAAAAGTAACAACATAGGATCTAATAAGCAAAAAGTAACACTTTTGTTACGAACGTAACACCTCTGGCTAGAGGCGGGAAAATGATGCATTGTGAAAAAAAAGTCGCGCTAATCAAAACTGGCACCGCGCAGGTCACAATTTTTTTTCCGCGTTAATCAAAACCGCGCTATTCAAAACCGTGCTAATCAAGGGATTGCTGTATTGGAGATGAAGGGTTGGGATTTGCGGCAGTATGAGGTTTGTAAGCCTTTTACTCTTTTCCATAGTACTTTAAGAGGTGTGTCGGAAGTAACTGTGTTACAGAACCTTTTCCAAGAGTCACGCTTGGCTTGTTTCACCTCCCATTTGACTTTAGCTTCAGAGCGTTTGAAAGCTATGAGAGCAGCAGGAGATGGCTGAGAGAGGAGCAACTTCTTAGCAGCTTTTCTGGCTGCAACTGCTTCTGCACATTTTTGAGTCCACCAAGATTTGTTGTACTTTGGCGTTAGAATTTCTCTGGTTCTTGAAAAAACTTCTGCACTAGTTAACACAATATTGCTTGCAAATGTTGCACAACTTTCCTCAAATTCTGGTTGTGGCACACTACCCTTCATAAGAAGTTGAGTAGACCACTTGCCCCATGAACTATCCTCAAACTTCCATGATGATCGAACTTTGTATTTTACAGTAGATGGCTCCACACCAACACAGGTGAAAATTGGATAATGATCGCTGCCCAGGTCATCCCCTGTATGCACTGATGATACTGGGCGTAATTGGGATGCAATAATGGATAGATCAAGTGTTGAAAATGAATTGTGATAGACACTGTAGAATGTTGGTAGAGATGCAGGTGTTAGCAAACAGAGGGAAGGATCATTCAGCAATACATCCTCCATACTCCTCCCAGTCATATTTGAGGTCCTGTTTGGTTCCCACATCTGACTATGGGCATTGAAATCACCAACTATGAGACGTGATGGACCCATTTGGGAAAAGTAGTGGTTTAGCTCTGCTGTGGAAATGTTCTGACAAGGGTTATACACATTGATGATAGAGAAAGGTACATTGGTATTCCTCAGAAACAATTCAACTCCACTCACCTCCAAACTCCCCTGTGGATAGGGCTGCAGATCCAAGTTCAAGAAAGATACATCACTTCTCACCAAGATCGCAAGACCCCCACCAGCATGTGCAGCAGCTCTATGCATATAAATAGGAATGTAGTTAATAAATGAGGGCTCATAGTCAACTGATAGCCATGTCTCTGAGAGGCAGGCAACATGAGGTTTATTTGCATACAGATATATTTTAAAATTGCTTAGTTTGTTGCGTAAGCTATGACAATTCCATTGTAGGATTTTTAGTTCCTTGTTTGTTAACATTTTCCTGTATTGTGTTTTGATGAAGTAGTTGCAGCTTTACTAGGGATCTTCAGTGACTTTCCTGCCATTGCCTGGCGTGATTTCCCTCCAATTATGGGAGAAGAGCGCAGTGTATCTGATGTAGATTTTTTCTTCAAGTAGTGCCCACCAATGATTGGTGAAGGATTTACCTGGACATCTTCAGTGCATGTGTCCTTTGCAGACTCTAAAACTTGGGCGGAGTGTGGAGCACCTACAGATATGATAGGTAGAGAGTTACTATCATGCAGGATTAGTGTGGATGTTGCAGCTGAGCAGGATGGGGACATGTTGTAGGGGATGGTTTCTGGTGACGGAACATGATTAAACGTTTCTGCACCAAGTTTTGAAATGGTTTCTTTTGCACTGGCCATGTCTGGATAGTGGCAAAGTGACAGAACACGTGACAGAAGGTCAATTAGCTGGGACATTGAAATATTTGGTTCAGCAGGTTGCTGTGCAGCCAGAGCAGGTCCAGTAGTTTGTGTTCCCACAGAACATTTGATAGGTTGAGTCGGCACTGAATTAGGGATATTAAAGTTATCTATCATATTCCAGGTTCTACTTCTGGTGGAAGGAGGTGGTAGTTGTGGGAATCTAGTATTCAAATTGATGTTTGCATTATTGGAGCAAGATGGAGTGGATTTTTGGTTCATCATGTTTTCAGATTGGACATGTTTTACTGCATCTCTGTATGAAAGTTTGAGTTCTGATCTGGTCTTCGCCACTATGCTAGCCTGCTTCATTTTGGGGCAACCTCCATAACTTGCCGTGTGGGCACCACCACAGTTACAGCACCTTGGTTCTCCTGTATGCTTGCAGTCCTTGACTCCATGGGCACCACCACATGCTACGCAACGAGGAGGGCTGTTGCACGTCAGAGCACTGTGGCCAAATCTCTGGCACCTAAAACATTGCCAGGGCTTGCCAACAAATGTATGGACTTCAAAGCGCTGGTAACCAATATTTACGTATGGAGGCAAGGCGCTGCAAGAAAAAGTGACTTTGAACATAGAGGTCATAATGCATTCCCGTCCTTTGAAAATTCTTTCTGCAGTGGCTCCTTGATGTCCTTCATCGATCAGGGCTTGAGTTAGCTCCTCATTAGTGACTCCCTTGCCTAAGGGGCCAATGACTCCTACTGAAGTAGAGTGATTTGCAGGGAGTCTACATTTGACCTTCCATGTCCCCAAACTTTCTATTTCTAAGAGGGATGAGACATTTTCAGTGTTTTTCATAGTAAGAACCAATAAATTTTGGGCAGTATTTTTGGACATGTTAGTAATTCCAGTCTTTCCAAAGAGGGAGTTAGCCAGAGTTTTACTTAGAGCCAGGTCATTTGAGAGGAATTGTGTCACATCAGGCTGAGTTGCTTGATTATCTCCACTGTCAAGCTTTTCAACAGGTTCAACCAAAATTACAAGATTCTGAAATGATGCAGGGTGTTGAAATTGCTCAGCATTATCTGCATCAGTTCTTTGCCCAGCAGTGATAACTGAGTCTGCATCAGATTCATTGCCACCATATGGGAATGAACTCTCAAATCCTTCAAAAGTAGGGTGATTTGTATGGTTTGTGGCTTGAGGTATATTAGGAACAGACTTTAGAGGGCTATTGGTAATTAAGCAGGCAGGTTGGCCATCACTGCTTGGACTTGGAAGCATGGACAAACTATGTTGAAGTTCAAGGGAGCTTTGGCTCAGTAAAGGCAGTTCTGGAAGAGGTGGCTCACACTCATGTGGCTGACTTAGACTATTAGTACTAACTGAGTTGAGTGAAGGTGGTTGTTGGTCAATAATGTCGGAAGGGCATCTCTTACCAGGGTGATGAGGTGACTCGCTTTGTTTCCTCTTTCTGTGTTTGCCCATTGGGCCAGGCAAAGCTGACATGGAGCCAACTTGCCAAGCCCCTCAGTTTCACAATAGGAAACAAAATTTACAAAATAAAGTTTAGATATTACTGAAATATATGTATAGGGTAAACGCGGTATATTCCAACACATTAAGGACGCATCGAGAAATGAAAAACTATAAAAAAACCGTATGCGTTACATAAGTTCTGTTGCCTTTACATGACTCTCAAAACACTTCACTACACGTCAGCAACGATGAAACGTCACAAAATGTTGCCATATTTATTAAAAAGCCTTTAGAATGGAAACCTACCAAATCCCTCTATCCCGTCACTTTGTGTGGCAATATTCGACACGTGGCGAGTCATATTGCGTCAGCGCTTCAAATTTAACCGATACGTATTGCCGATATCCACGTGTTTGAATTCCGTTTGCTGTGTGAGCTGTATTGGGATACAACACGGCTTTGAATTAGAACAAATTCCGTTTGCTGTGTGAGCTGTATTGGGATACAACACGGCTTTGAATTAGAACACTAACGAATATTGAACACTACTTAATTATGTTTTAATTAACAGCTATTAGGCTTTTAATTAAGCAAATTTCAATTTTTGTACAAATAGATGGCCAAGACCTAGTGTTTTTGCAGTATTTCGACACGCAAATGTATGACGTCACCATTTCAACCATCAATGAACGCATGGAACTAAAACAAAGCTTAATATAAAGGAAAAGCTGGAGAGGTGACGGAATTACCTACGATGTCGGAATATACCGCGTTTACCCTATTATGATTTATGAAGTATAGTTTCGCAATGCTGGGAAGTAGAAGAGCCGGCTCTCGCGACAAAATTCGGCAACCTCCCTTGCTGTCGAAATAGAAAAGCCGTTTTAGTAGTTGGAACAGGAAGCAAAGGAAATCTCCAACTTCTACTTACCAACTACGGCTTTTATGTAAACAGTCCTCTGCTTTGTCGAAATGCTAGGCAGTTTACCAACATTCGTCGTTGACCGCAGGTCGAACCGGAATCCCAGTACAATAAATGAGTACATACTATGTATTTCGAAGGGAACGCAGCCGTGCACCACCAATTTTGTGCACCAATAGCCAATAAGCCCTGAATCAAACGCCTTGGATCTCTCCAGACATCCACCAATCAGCTGTGAACCACTCGGCTCTGTCTTCCTCCGACAGTCTGGCTTTGTATAGAACCTGCCGTGTACCACCAGGCCGCGGATCGAATCTGACTTCCGGGCATCGTTAAATTACGTAATTTTACGTTCACCGCATCTGAGATTAGGTTTCAGATAGCATAGTTCTGTTCCAAAATTTATCGTCCTTCGACAATTGGCCGTTTGACCGAGGGCTGGTTCGACCAACGGCCTAGATACGGACGGCTTGAAGTGTTGAAGGCTACGTTTCGGAGGGCAGGAAATTTATGATGGTCTATTACATCCAGGGCAGTGGTGGTCTTCAGCAGACAACCCTAATTAAATGCTTTAATTTTACAATGTAGTCTCACTCTTCATTTTATAAACATCTCTGAAAAATTTGTGGCCGATCTCACAGCCCTTCTCCATCTCCCAAACTAATGAACGTAGCTTAACGAAGTTTTACTTACTCGTGTATTAGTATAGTATAGTATAGTGTCTTCGGCATTGAAAAATAGGCCTGGATAGGCCTGTTGCCGATTCTTGTACCTTTCTTGACTGGGCTTTTAATCAAATCTTTTCAATGGAAGATAGATTTAAAATCGCTTCTAGATATCAGTTGTTCTGTAGGATACACATTTCAAGACTAAACACATGCTCCTGCATGGCCTTGTCTAGTCTGTTCTTGAACGCGTTCATACTCGGTGCGTCAACAATATCTTCAGGGAGGCTGTTCCACATGTCGGTGACTCGAAGCGAGAAGAAATGTTGTCGCGTGGATAAGTTGCACCGCAGTTTTTTTAGTTTATAGTCGTGGCCCCTGGTGTTAGTTCTTGTTTCATATTCTAGTAATCCTTCTGGGTTCTTGTATAAGCCATGAGATAGGCTTATGTTGTGAGGGATAGGATTATCGATCACTTGACTGATCACCATCTCATATCAGATTGTCAACATGGTTTTAACGCCGGTAGATCCTGCACCACTAACTTATTATCAACGTTGAACGATTGGACTCGCCTGCTGGACGAAAGGTAGCCAGTGAGTGGATGCTTTGTACGTTGATTTTGCCAAAGCATTTGACAGTTTCTTCTTCTTCTTCTCCGGGTGTCCACGCTGGGTGGACTTAAAGCCACAGGACAACCGCAAGGATGACCGTTGGGCCTGAGAGCTTCTGCAGTTTTGAACCTCTTGGCATGAAAGGGCGCACTGTATCAGATGTAGGTTTTTTCTTCAAGTAGTGCCCACCAATGATTGGTGAAGGATTTACCTGGACATCTTCAGTGCATGTGTCCTTTGCAGTCTCTAAAACTTGGCCGGTGTGTGGAACACCAGCAGATATCATTGGTAGAGAGTTACTATCATGCAGGATTGGTGCAGTTGTTGCAGCAGAGCAGGATGGGGACATGTGGGGGATGGTTTCTGGTGGCAGAACATGGTTAAACGTTTCTGCAGCAAGTTTTGAGATGGTTTCTTTTGCACTGGCCATGTCTGGATAGTGGCAAAGTGACAGAACACGTGACAGAAGGTCAATTAACTGGGATATTGAGATATTTGGTTCTGCAGGTTGCTGTGCAGCCAGAGCAGGTCCAGAAGTTTGTGTTCCCACAGAACATTTAATAGGTTGAGTCGGCACTGAATTAGGGACATTTAAGTTATCTAGCATATTCCAGGTTCTGCTTCTGGTGGAAGGGGGTGGTAGTTGTGGGAATCTAGAATTCAAATTGATGTTTGCAGTATTGGAGCAAGATGGAGTGGATTTTTGGTTCATCATGTTTTCAGATTGGACGTGTTTTACTGCATCTCTGTATGAAAGTTTGAGTGCCGATCTGGTTTTCTCCACTGTGCTAGCCTGCTTCATTTTGGGGCAGCCTCCATAATTAGCTGTGTGGGCACCACCACAGTTGCAGCACCTTGGTGCTCCTGTATGATTGCAGTCCTTGACTCCATGGGCACCACCACATGCTACGCAACGAGGAGGGCTTTTGCACGTCAGAGCACTGTGGCCAAATCTCTGGCACCTAAAACATTGCCAGGGTTTGCCAACAAATGTATGGACTTCAAAGCGTTGGTAGCCAATATTTACATAAGGAGGCAAGGTGCTGCAAGAAAAAGTGACTTTGAACATAGAGGTCATAATGTGCTCCCGTCCTTTGAAAATTCTTTCTGCAGTGGCTCCTTGATGCCCTTCATCGATCAGGGCTTGAGTTAGCTCTTCATTAGTGACTCCCTTGCCTAAGGGGCCAATGACTCCTACTGAAGTAGAGTGATTTGCAGGGAGTCTACATTTGACCTTCCATGGCCCCAAACTTTCTATTTCTAAGAGGGATGAGACATTTTCACTGTTTTTCATAGTAAGAACCAATAAATTTCGGGCAGTATTTTTGGACATGTTAGTTATTCTAGTCTTTCCAAAGAGAGAGTTAGCCAGAGCTTTACTTAGAGCCAGGTCATTTGAGAGGAATTGTGCCACATCAGGCTGAGTTGCTTGATTATCTCCACTGTCAAGTTTTTCAACAGGTTCAACCAAAATTACAAGATTCTGAATTGATTCAGGGTGTTGAAATTGTTCAGCATTATCAGCATCAGTTCTTTGTCCAGCAGTGATAACTGAGTCTGCATCAGATTCATGACCATATGGGAATGAACTCTCAAATCCTTCAAAAGTGGGATGATTAGTATAGTTTGTGGCTTGAGGTACATTAGGAACAGACTTTAAAGGGCTATTAGCAATTAAGCAGACAGGTTGGCTATCACTGCTTGGACTTGGAAGCATTGACGAACTATGTTGAAGTTCGAGGGAGCTTTGGCTCAGTAAAGGCAGTTTTGGAAGAGGTGGCTCACACTCATCATGTTGCTGACTATTAGGACTAACTGAGTTGAGTGACAGAGGTTGTTGATCAATAAGGTCAGAAGGGCATCTCTTACCAGGGTGATGAGGCGACTCGCTTTGTTTTCTCTTTCTGTGTTTGCCCATTGTGCCAGGCAGAGCTGACATGGGGCCAAGCCCCTCAATTTCACAATAGGCAAACAGATATTACTGAAAAAAATATATATATATATATATATATTATGAAGTAGTTTCGTAATGCTGGGAAGTAGAAGAGCCGGCTGATTTTCACGTTCCCAAAAAGACACACGTCCGTCCCCAAGTCCGCGCTCCCCATCAAATCCTTTGGCAATCAAGGAAGGTGGTCAGTATGTGGCTTGCTGTTGCTGGCTCACAGTCTCACACTTGAAAACTGGAGACGCTGAAGTGCATAACACGTAGCGAACAATGGATCAGTCGAATGCGGCGGAGAAACGGTTGATTCCGCAAATCCGGGAGCTGACCCAAAAGAGAAACCATCTGTATTATTTCTGGTATTAAAAGACTGCAGCCTTTCATATTGTATTGCATTTAGAAACTTAAACCATAGTATTTGAGACAGAGATATCCGTTGTCTACCTAATCATGTTCAACGTTCTTATCTTCTGTCATTTCTAGTGAAACCTAACGATCGCTTCGTGTTCCACTGGTTCAACTCTTATATCTAAAAAAATATTTGACCCAGAAAGTGTGGAATTATGCAATAAGGTTAATTAATCACTTATTCAATGTAAATCACCACTCCGCATTAGCATTAGCACTCGCTAATGCTAATACAGAGTGCTAATAATGCTTGTAGGCTGTAGCAGCAATAACCGGGTACGGTTTAACAGGTCCAACGCTTATAATCTCAGAAATATTAAACCCAAAGAGTGCGCAGTGGCAAAATAAGGAGAATCAAGCACTTATTAAATGTAAATCACCACTTCGCACTTAAAAAAAAACACTTAGCACTCGCTAATAGAGCTTACAGCTTAATTAAATGACCGCAAACCCGTTGAACTTCTTAGACTGCAAGCGGTCGTTTTGTTTAAGCACTATTGACGAGCGCTTAATGCTTTTGCCGAGTGCGGGGTGGTAATTTATATTGAAGAAGTGATTGATTCACCTCATTTCATCACTCCGCACTCTCTGGGTTGAATATTTTCCGAGATATAAGCGTTGAATCTGTTAAACTGTACACGGTCAATACTGCTTTCAGCACTATTAGAGAGTGCTAACTGGCGCATAGTAGTTACTTACATTAAAAAGTTAATGATCTACATTATTTAATCTTCTGCACTCTCAGGGCGGAATATTTTTTTTTATACACAAGCGTTAAAACTCTTAAACCGTATTTGTTTATTGCAACTTCAAGCATTAATAGCAATTGTCAAGTTTTATTGACGATTGCTGAGTGTTGATTTACATAAAAAAGTGATTGATTCACCAGTTTTCAACACTCCACACTGCCTGTATTAGATGCTTTTGTAGTCATAAGATTTGAATCTTCATATCAAGATGAGGCTAAAAAAAAACCTCGTGAAAATTAATTTGGTCTCGGATTAAGCAATTTTTGTTAACCAATTTTTACACTTTTTTGTAGAATGCAGAGAGGAAATAAGGTGTCGGACAAATTTACGGCCGGACCAGCGGCCGGTCTAGAGGCAGGAAAGGTTTTCTTAGTGTTTTTATGTTTTTTTTTTGGGGGGTTTTATAGGTTTTTGGGTTATGGGTTTTATAGGTTTTTGTGTTTTTAATGGAACCTGTTCCTAACTGAACCTAAACTGCGAGGTTTTCGTAGATCTGCCAGGTTTTTCCTATGTTTGGTGTCCGGCGGCCGCGAGACCGGCCGTAATTTTGTCCGAGACGTGAGGAAATATGTGTAGTTACAGCGCTCAATTTTTCAACGTAGAATAGTCAAAACCATGGTTGAACTAGTTCAACCATGAGTCAAAACCGTCTATTTCCTTCTTGCTTAATTTGCGGAATTCGCGCTATTCCATTGATCATTCGTTTGCCATTTCAGCTACTTGAGCGTCTTCGGTCTTCCGCGTCTTTAGCTTTCAAGTATTACCCTGTATGGCACGAGTCTAGGATATTCCCGTCGAAGCTGCGGTTGAACCGGAGGCAGATGTAGCTATGTACCTATTTGTGAGAACCAGATCAGCAGCTATTCTTTTTTTTACTTTTGTTCTTTTCTCTCTTCTTCTTGCCACACATTTCCTACTACACAGCATTGACAGCAATCCCCCAATTATGGCCTTTTCCTATGTGTGCATTAGTTTTACCTAGCCAACAATCTTGCATTAGTTTTACCTAGCCAAAAAAACCTAACATAACCTAACCAAACTGAACACAGCCTGACATATCCTAACCTAACCTGTCGGACTGTCCTAACCTAATCTTACCTCACCTCCATGGTCAGGAAGATGTGCCAGGTGCGCGGGAATTTATATTGTCATTTTAACAACCTGCGCCATGCACCGTACTATGCCGGTAAAAAAATGCGCCGTGCGCCGTACTTTTAGAAAGCTAAAATAGTTTAAATATGGACGCGCGGCAACGCAAATTACGTAATCACACTGACTGTACACACAAACGTGTATCCGCATTGTGTTGTGGTTGGATACGAGTTAACTAGATTGCTAACGCGTCAACTCAGGACCCAGGTTCTAAGAGTCAGCACAGTAATGAATATTCATTCTTAGATCACAATTCAATCGGACATGAATTACAAAACTAAAGAAGGCAACATGGCTTTAGATGTGCCATCGGTGCCTCCTAATGAATGACTGGACTGGTTGCGGGCTGCGGCAAGTAGGGTATAAACCTGTACGTCAACAGTACGATCCTGCATGCCAATGTTGGGACTACATTCCCTACATTCTCCCGGCCGGCGAAATCGACACGATCAATACCTAATAACAATGTGCGTAAATGGACTATACAAATTAGGTCAATATGGCATAATTACGGAGCGTAATTATACTATGTGATACAAAATATGAATATAAATATTTGCAAGATAAGTCAATGGTCTGTCGTTTATTTTTGCTTCATTTGAGCAATTATGGTTTCCAAATCTGGGTGCATTATGTTCTCAAGCGCCTGGTAGCTCAAAATCCCAACAAGTCATGTGGACCAGACGGCTTCCATCCCAGATTGCTCAAAGAATTAGCATCCGTTCTG
>NW_025940741.1:0-2056 GCF_000764305.2 Hyalella azteca
CTCCTTTTCAGAAACACCCTCCTGATATCTTGAAAATTTGTGGGTATACTTGTGAAACTTCACTTTATGAAACTTTGAGGCTAAAATAGCAAGATCCCACACATCTTCCATTGGTCTACTCTCAAATCAGAAATACTGCCGTTTGTCTCACACTTTTAACTAGTGTACAAAATGTATTAATAGAGCTTTATTAGTAAAAACAATGACTAGTGGTGGCTTGTGCCCAACAGGAGCTCTATGGCAAGGCTCATCTATCATGTATTCTCTCCTAGTGAACACTAGGACTAAAACATTTAGTGGTCTCTACATAGTTAATAAAAGACATAAATATTGTGTAGTTTATTAGAAAAGGAACCACTCAGCCACTTCTGACAGATCACTGACTTCTCTTGCGCACAAAAGAAAGTTTTAACATGTTAAGTGCAGCACAACTCACCAGCGCTAGCAGATGGCCTAAAAACGGCCATGACTGTGGATAAAAAGGCCCATATCCAAAAATACAAGTAAATTTGTAGGTTCCATTGCAAAAATTAACATTTCCTGTTTACCTTACATCTTAAAATTTAATGAGGTAGTACTGCCATCATTAATTGATGTAAACAAATGCAATTGAAAATAACTAAATTGCAGAATTTGTCCAGATAAAAAAACCGTACAACCCACCAGTGGCCATACTGCACTTAATGTGTTAATCTGCATGGTCTGGGACATAGACAACATCAGGCAGCTTGCATTTATAATTTTTTCCATGTGTTCTATAATTGCTAAATTCTCCACACCATTTCAGAGAGCCAATATATCTTATGGTATGTTGCAAAAACCATTTCACTAGTATTGGTGGAGCAGGTGACGGTCTGTTGGCGAGCCATACTTGAAAATCACTTTAGTCCTGTCGGTCATTGCTTGCATTTGTACAAACTCCTCACTTGGAAGGACGTAACGGAAAACTCCTATAAAATCCTTGATGTTACAAGCAGCATTCCACAAGGTTGCTGTGGGAAATATATGACGCTCAACGATAGCCGCCAGTGACAATGAACTAAATCTGCCGGTACATTCTTTTAAAATGCAAAATATTGCTTTTGGGTGATCTAATAATGCATTAAGTAAGAGGTAATCTTCATCGCATATTCCAGATTCATAATGCNACTCGTACACATGTCGTGATGCTTTCTATCATCGGACACATGGCAATGATATCCCTAAGTATCTTCACCCCAATGATAGCATCCGGCATGCTGAGCTCCACCAGATTTGGACAATTCCTCAGCACCTGCTCCACCACCTTGCCCAGGGGTGCTGCCCCTAGCACCCTCCGGGCCTGGTGTCCCACGGCCATGGCCACCTTCACGTGAAGGTCAGACTCCTTCACCGCTGTGAAGTCCAGAGTCTGCCAACTTTGGCTTGAGGTTATGACTTCCCTCCAGTGCGAGCAGACGTCAAGGACTGAAGGCAGGTTGGTTATGTCGAGGAAGGAGAAGATGGCCAAGAGGACTTCATTGGGGAGTGAGAGGATGTGTCGGGATGGGGGTTCTGCTGAGGGGTCTGAAGAGGCTTCTGTAGAAGGGTTCATAGAAGGGTCTGCTACAGAATCTGCAGAAGAGTACGGTGTATGGTCTGCCAGGGTGTCTGCAGAAGGGTACTCTGGAGTGCCTGCAGAGTGGTGTGCAGAGGAGCCTGCTGCACCAGATCTCGCCTGGGAGGGTGGAGGAAGAGACAGGTCAAGAAAGTCTATTCCTTGCATCTAGATTCTGCAAGTTAGGTAGCAATTTCTTGTCTCGTGGACTCCTGCGACTAGGAAAAATGTTCTTAAAATGGACCTGAACAATGGGATGAGACTTTAAATTTCCCATAAGAAAACATGAGACAAAGGTCAAAAATGTCTATAAAGTTGGAGAACAGGATAATATTTCTGTCTGGAAATTTAGTATCTTTTTATAGATATTATGAAATATTACGTAGCAGAAAGATACAAAACAAGACATGTCTTGAATATTCAAGGCAAGCAAATGAGATAAGGCATTAGGAAAATGATTTAAAGCATGTCATTCTTTAC
>NW_025940742.1:0-1430 GCF_000764305.2 Hyalella azteca
AGAACTAACATGCGTGGATCAGCAAAACGACGTTTTTTTTATGAAAACAAAGAACTTAATTTACATTTTAAAGCAATTAGGAACAGTGCTCGAGAATGCAGCTCTTCGGGAGTGACCTCAAGGAAGTAGCAAACGCGTCCACGGCCTTGAGTGCCAGACCTCTAAGGAGGCAGCCAGTGGCTGGTATAGTAAACAGAGAGTGTAGCAGTGCTATGGCATCGCACCACAACCCTGGTGCGATCCAGCTTAATATCTGCTGCTAAATTAACGTTGAATTGAACGTTGTTTCGTTGAATCAGCTTTAAATTAAACGTTTCTTGGAATCAGCGTTGTTTCCATGTCATTTTCTTGGTGCGATGTTTCTACACAGCGTTGGTATAAAGAAGCTTCTACGGCTAGCTGCATCGACGTAGCGCGTAGCCAAGCGTGGCTAACGGGCTTCTATGACAACTTTACAAGCTGCATTAGTATAATGGCGAATTAATTTACCGATGAAATCAAATCTGTCAAGATTCAACGGCGAAAGAAATAATATAGGGGGCTGCGTCGGGACAAATGAATTCACAGTCCCGTCCTTGAGACCCAATTGGAGCGATCTTACTTCTTGGCCGTGAACTGTCAATCATCAGCAGTGAATAGATAACATTGGGCGTGTCGATGAATATTTGAACGGCGGATTTACAAATCAGAAATTGTTGCCATCTCATCCTTATGCTAGGGATGGAATCCACGATCAAAATCCTCGGATGTTTTTTCCACATATGAATCACTTAATCCGGCTAATAAACATTAGTCACAGTAATACTCGTGGAGCGTGAGTCAGATACCGGGCGGAGGTCAGAGGTCATTATTAATCGCAAACACGAATAATCTTTTCCTCATTGAGTGCAACAAGGATCAACAATCATTATCAAAGGCAACACTGGCTACATTGTGACATTCAATGCTCAAATGAAAAGAAGATCTACGCCATTGGTTGGTTCATACGAATGTAAACATTTTTCATTTCATAATTTAGAAAAAATCATCAAACCACAAACAAATAATATAAATAAAATAGCGAAATAAAAGTCGTTCATGAGTTTTTATATTCGGTTTCGATGCTTGAAAGGTTTCAATGTAACCAGTTCCTCCAGCGATACTTGAATCAATTAATGTTGAACGTACGTTACTATTTTGTTCATAAAAAAGGGCTGATAACAACACAAAATACCTGACACATTTAATAATCCTAGATCATGAGTGTAGTGCATTTAATAGCATATTTCTTCAAGTAATTTCAACTGAAACTGAATTCATTGAACAAATCCAACTAAACCATGACAATAGCGGAGCCATGGAACACACCAGCCAGCATATGACGTTGAAATAACGTTGTTTCATCGGATTCAACTCGTAATCAACGGTATTTCAACGTAATTTGGCTGGAG
>NW_025940743.1:0-393 GCF_000764305.2 Hyalella azteca
AGTGTTTCATTAAAAATTGAATGAACATATAGGCGTCTAATTCACATCATACATTCCTCATTAGTTGTACCTTCAAACAAAACAAAGAACCACCTCGTATCAATTGAAACTTCATCAAAAATTTAGTTTAAAAAAAGGGGGGGGCGCGCTGCCCCATGTTGCCCTATACTTAAATACTTCAATGAGGTTGCCATGCAGTTGTCGATAAAATAAACCTGGGAACTTCATGATCTTTAATCTTTCTTCAAAAGGCTTGCCTCTTAAACCTGGAATTATCCTTTTTGCACGTCTTGGAACTCTTTCTACTAAATTTCTGTCCTTTTCGGTTAATTGGATTTATTAATTTGCGTTCCAAAATGCGCAGAAAATCTCAACTCCTTGAGACATTGCAAT
>NW_025940744.1:0-3338 GCF_000764305.2 Hyalella azteca
CATAACCTTGTGCTAGTTGCTGGTAATTTTCAAAGGTACAGAGAATTTATAGCTTTTGTGTGCAATGGCTTCCAAAAATTAGGGTAGCAAAAGTCATGATCAAGAGTTGAGAAACTTACAGGCAATTTTTTCAGTTTATGCCAATATACATAGATATATACAGCACCTTTATGTGCAATGGCTTCCAAAAATTAGGGTAGCAAAAGTCATGATCAAGAGTTGAGGAACTTACAGGCAATTTTTTCAGTTTAAGCCAATATACATAGATATATACAGCACCGGTATGTATTCATCACAGTTGGTTATAGAATTCTGGAATACAATTGCAGGTAAATGAGGAATTTCTCACAAAAAGCAGCAAGTATATAATTGAAATTCATCATAATAACTATAATAACTAATAAGTTAGTTCCTATGAGAGTTAACTACTATACTTATAATATTAACATATAATATACTGTAAAGGCCTGAACAAGGGTTACCATTGCACAAGGTTACCAATGAGTGGGTTAAGACCATGCCTATGGTAGGAAGGATACATAATATAAGGAGCAGTGTGGAATTCTGGATAGCCTCATAGGTAATATATTCTCATGATAATATAAGAAAAGTATAAGAGCATGGATCAAAAAGCCTACCGTAAAATGGGGTAACTTAGACCGGCGGGGTAACTTAGACCACTTTTTGTTTTTTCAACAAAAACCCCCACAACTCAAAAACTATTTGACATAGAAAAATTTTGTCAATGGGCATTAAAGGCCTAATACCTAGGCNCTGTCTCTTATACACATCTAGATGTGTATAAGAGACAGGGGTAACAAAGACCACCACTTTTTTTGAAATTACATAAAGACTATGAGAGGCAGGAGCCAGCAATTTATGGTGAGTGAAGCTAGAGTATAGACCTGTATTTTGCATGTTTCAATTCAGGTTTAATTTAGCTAGTAAAAAATGGCATTATTTATAAAAAAAGTGGTCTAAGTTACCCCATTTTACGGTACCATGTTACACCTTCTGCCTTGTTTCTGACATCGCAAGTAGTTTGGAATCCAATACAGGTCAGCAATACCTTACTTGCTTACATTCACTAGTTGTTTATCTGATAATCTGTAGGTGACAAAATTTTTGTAAATTTTTGCAATGAATGTTCTAAAATAAAAAAAAATGCATCAACTTTAGCAGAAAATCTCACAATTTCACTAATACCAACAGTTTTTAAAAACACACAAAATGATGGGATAAGCTGCAAATCTTTCATGGCATATGACACATCTTGCAGTGATGTTAACATATGACAAGATGCCATTGCCAAGCTGGTGTCCCACACCATATTTTGGTAATGCCAAGTTTGGTTTCACAATAAATAGATTTGATCCAAATTCCACACTGAGATTTAAATGATGGAAATTGGTTTCAAAATCCTAAACCCCTATTGATATGATATGCATCCAGATATGAATTTTTTAATGTTTTTGTCCTATTTTGTAATATTCTCTAAATAATTTAGCTTTAGATTCTGAATGATTTTGTCTCCTATGTCAAGTTTTAGGTATCATGTATTAAATAATTAAATTCGATACCACAAACCAAATTTTTTTCAATCAAACAAAAATACATGACATTAGAGCCACAAGATTTCATACCTACTGAAATTATATTATATTAGAGGCTTAGAGCCACGAATATTCAGGAAAAAGTAGAACTATTCCAGCCCTGGCGGGCCTGGCCTGATGGATGACCGTCAGGCCTGAGGGCTTGTTGCTGGTAAGTCTTTAGCCTTTTGTACATGTACAGCAAGCAAGTCAATGCTCTTAAGTGTTAAGAGAGATCAGTTCTCATGCAGCTCAGAACAAGACTTTAGGAGTTTAAAGAAGGCAACTATTAGTAGATGGACCGAAATAAATGCTCATTTAGGCAAAGCATAACAGAGTAATGAATGCTGGTTTAGCCTCAGTCATCACTTACACTAACTACTTCAAAATTCAAATAACTAAAACTCACGAAAAGACACGCCTAGATAAAATAAATACGCCAACAATAACAGTACATTGAACATTAGTAGCAGCAGCTCTCAAACCTGTGCATACTGCACCGCCGCCGTGCATGCTTGTATACAGCTGTGGCCTGTGAGGAAGTACCCTTATCATGAATTTTAGCCGGCAATAGCAATTAAAAAAATTAAATCGCGGAATTTGCCAGAAAAAAGACCGTCTGGAAACCCTGCTTAGTAGCAGCGCGGGAAAGAGGAGCCGAGACAGTCTTTATCAGGCACTCAGACCAACTCAATTTTCCACATTTGGCTTGTGCCGAGCCCACACGTGTTTTGGACCCACAGTCTATGCACACGGCGTCCAGCGTTCAATTGGTCTCGGACAAATTTACGGCCGGACCCGCGGCCGGAAGGTTTCCTTAGTGTTTTTATGGGTTCTTCTAGGGTTTTTGTGTTTTTAATGGAACCTGTTCCTAACTAGACCTAACCTGCGAGGTTTTCGTTGATTGGCTAGGTTTTTTCTATGTTTGGAGTCCGGCGGCCGTGAGACCGGCCGCGGGTCCGGCCGTAAATTTGTTCGAGACGTCAGCGTTTATTCATAAACATGAACTTTACTCCGGCTATCAACTTGCAAACCACCACATATGTCAGAATGCTAAATTTGTTCGCGGAACAATTTTAAATTTTGATTTCGAACGTCTCTACTGTCGCGGCTCCGGTAGATTTACCACTTTTGTGGCGTACCGTAGCTGCCTAATCGCGGGTCCGAGGACAGTAAGGATCAAAAAAGACGATCTTCGTTTCTTTCTTTACTATCCAGCTATCCTCTTGCCACGATGAAATCCTGCACATTAGAATTTCTATAAGATACATTGAATAAATTTCTGATTCTAGGAACGTTTAAATGGATAAAGTTTAGAAATAAATTACATGATAAATTACATTACATTCGTAATGTACTAATGCATGAAATAACGACAAATCGAAACTACTTCAATGTTAAACGAGCTCGTAGGATGAGCATTTAACGATTCTCTATTTTTTAATTTAAGGATTTATGAATTGCGTTCTGAACTCAGATACGAGGACATCGAATAAATCCCTGCACATCGGTTCCAAAATTCTCATCACTTGAATCTAAATATGAACACATGTACGACAAGTCATGATAACAATAAACGTGAGCCAGAACATTCTCAATGCCGATATTAGCAGACTAAGCTGAACTCAAAGGCACAAAGGTAATAAACACCGTGGTAGCTAGCAGCTTAGGCTAATTCAAATCAAACGTTCTTGAAGCAATCAGCGGCTTGAATATTTCTATTGCTAATAATATCAAATATCGAGT
>NW_025940744.1:5244-5682 GCF_000764305.2 Hyalella azteca
ATATTTTCTCAGGTTTTCTGACGCGCTCATATTTGGATGAACTCTTCATAACATACGTGCAAGGACGAGGTTAAATGTTTGCATGTCCGTCACAAGGTCAACTTATATACACATACTTCATTATATAGATTTTTCATGTTCTGATTTACTGATTAACTAAATTCATGCTCTTTTATTTGCAAAGAAAACATTCTTGCTCATTTCTGAGAATAATGACCGAGCTACAACGTTAGCAGGTAAAATAACATGATTCGTATCTAATTTCATGCTTATTGGTTCCATGTTCTGATTTACTGATTAAAAAATTCATGCTCTTTTATTTGCAAAGAAAACCTTTTTGATCATAATACAATAATGAGTGAACTCCACCATTAGCAGGTAAAATAACATGATTTTTATCTTATGCTTATTGGAATTTTTCTTGTTTATCCTCATTAC
>NW_025940745.1:0-15669 GCF_000764305.2 Hyalella azteca
CTTATTTCGCTCCGGCAACCGGAACCTAAAGCGGACATAGAGCTTCTAATTTACACCGCAAAAAGAATTTGGGGCGACCCTGAGCCAGCGGCTGACAGGCATCCAAGTTTTGATAGGGTATGACATCGATTTGAATTAATAACATTAATGAAGTGAAAAATGTAATGATTCTACATATAGAGGAATGGAATCTTATGCCTGATTTTTCATGAAAGGGAATTTATTTCATTTCTGGGCGAAACTACGATACTTTCTAATGTGACGATACTTTATGAGGCAATTGTTCGATTCGCCTATGTTGTGAATACAACCTTAAAAGTTTTGAAGGGAGAAGCAAAAAAAAAAAACGTCCGCCAAAAAAATGGAAAAAAATGATCACAATTTTAACATATCTCTTTTGAAAACATTCCCGCTGAAGGTATAATAAATTTACATGGCATTTTCTTTGCTTTTAACTTCTAATTTAACGTTAGATTCCAGCAAAGTAATGCTATAGTTATTTACGAATCATTTATAAGCTTCTTGAGGGATGAGTAATAGTCATAGTAATAGTCCGCCTTGAGGTATGAGACAAAAAATTAATGCAGGTGAACTCATTACAGAATTTCGATCAGACTCCTTTCGTTTTGTAATACTTCAACGATTAATTCTACAGCCAATAAATTTTTGAAGATAATGAAATTATTGCCAATGATACCAAATCAGAACTATCATCTACAATGTCGGTATTTCATCTAGAATACTATACTCTATCAGCAGATTTACTGCACTCTAACCGTAACACCCACAATAAGAATATAAATAATTTATATTTTAAAATCAATTACCATTGATTTAATACCTCATCATTCTTCTATCACAGGTACAATATGAGCATGGGTAACCTAAACAAATTAGTCAAGAGTATACATTTCGTTTTGTTGACTCCTCGATTGTAATTTTTCAGAACTATCAGGAATAAGCTATCACAAAGGCGTCGAAATTATTGACACGAAAGATTCATTACATTGCCTTTGCAGCCGCTGTAGAAAACGTTGCTAGCTAATCAGGTTTCTGCTGCTGTTTCCGCAGATATTGTCTCTTACTTTTAAGAGAATGTATATTTGAAGCAGCGGACGTGGTTGGATGTTATTTCCAAAATAGGACCACATGAATCATTGCCAGTAATGTAGCTGCGGTTGAAAGTTCTGCAAATAGGTAAAATGAATAGATAAGCTCATAAATTACTTTGGACCATGATGTGTATTAAACAACAAAATTTGGCTATCTGCCACAAAATTGTCAATGAGTGACGTGAAGAACTCTCTGAATTGATTTTTTATCATTCATATGTGAAATGTTTCACTCTCAGATCCTAAATTGAAAAATTTGATACATCAGGTTTTGTAATGTTATCCCCGTGTCTAATGATGGAGGAGTTTTATGAAATTCACTGGTAGCTAATGGACTTAGTTCTTACATTTTTGTGTTCTATACTCATTTATTACAGGTAAATTTCATAACCTGTTTGCTTACTCCCCTCCTCCTTTCCACTTTAGATTCAAGTTACTCCTTTTCGAGGTGCCCACGCTTCGAACCTGTTGAATTCGCTCAAGGCCTATATGGTCAGAAATCCTATTAATATTTTCAATCTTCATCTTTATCGTACCCCTGGCAATTATCTTCGACATATTTCAATTATCTTCTTACATCTAAAATATTATCTCTGGCCCTTTTATTCATAATATTCTACTCATAAGCTGTGTTCAAAGTCAATTTTATTTAATAAACTTTATGTAACCCCGGACCAAATGCTAAACGGACAATCTTCGTGCCACTCACTCAAACTTCACCATCTGCCATCCCAACCATCATACCTAAAAACTTCAATTTCCATCTACTAGACATACAAGGGTAGCTTATAGACGATATATAACAACATATTAAATTTAAGCTACCTCTATAGCGTAACAACACATTACGTGAACACCTTACATTCCAGATACGCATGACATACGAAAAAATTGTTTTGGAAAGCCCACGGGAAGAAAAAAATCACTATCTCAGCGAAAGACCCGTCGTAATGCTAAAACAGACAGTGCACAAAAATACTAAGATTTTCCTCCGTGAAGAAATAAAAATCACTCGATAAATAATAATGGAACACCAGAGAGCCACACAAAAGCATACAACTCAATTTCCACCCGCTCTTGGTAAAAACACTACCGAGTATTTCACAGACACAAGTGGTCACCAAAGTGCTTGCACCTCTACCTCGCCTCTCTAATTAAGACCTAGCCATTAAATACAAAATGTTTCCCAGCAGTAGGCCCAGTGCATTTAACATTTCATCGAAAATTAATATTAATCATCACACGCGCATTAAATGGAAAACAGTTTTACTTCAGGTTTTATGCCCTTTCCACATATTTCGCTTCCTCTTGTTATTCGATTTTATTTTTCTCCTGACCATGATGTGCCACCGTTTCATCAGACGTTCTTAGCNGAAGCAATTCTCGTGAACGTGTGAGCGATTTCGATGTGGACTGAAATACATGACGTCATCACTCCTCAAGAATGAACTGTAGGACGAGAGTTGCCGCTTGACAGGTGACGGCGACAGAGGACGCGCGGCGACGTCTGCAGGGCGCGCAACATCAGCAGCATCGGCGCCTTCGTCAGGACCGTGACGTGCGAGGTTCTCTTCATGACTGCTGACGAGGGCTTGGGTGTCGGCGGCCAGGAGGTACTGAGTGAGCAGCTGTACTTGGGGCAGTTCGAGGCCGGCAGCGTCAGGAGGGCGGGTGTTGCAGACACTAAAATTACCCCGCTTGTGTCAATACATTTCAAACTATTAATATAATATAGTTTAAAAATCTCGTGACAACGAGTGTCAATAAACACGGTGGTTCGATCTGAAGTGTACACATTGTGACTAGAAATTGTCCGAATTTTCACAATTGATCACTATATTTCTAACATAAAATTATCTGCTCTCGCCATTAGGAATAATTCAGGACAGGGATGACTAATGTGGTCACGAGCTCATCGAATTTAAAAGTATTGAGTTCGATATAATTTAATAAAACGCAAAGAAGTTACAGCAGATTGGCATTTGAACATGTAATAATCATGAGGCAAATATTACATGAATGGTTACAAAAATCAGATCCATTAAATATTATTTAGATTTTTCCATTCGAGATGCATTACAGGGCGTTTCAGTAAGTTCGCTTAGCTTAGATCATGAGAAGGAAAATTCAACCGAGCCATCACATAGATCATCAGTTACGAATTCGTCAGTTCACGCAACATTGAATGTTAAAACGCTGTTATAACGCGCCTGGTAGAACGCGTGAACTACCTACCAAACGGTGATTTCTTAGCTTATAAAATTTTTTTGCGATTTGAATTCGCTTGAGAGATTTTTTTTCATTTCACCGTCATTTTTGATTTCACACTTCCTTATATTCGGCCCGTATCGCCGGGTAATTTGTTACTTAAATTCGCGGCGATCAAGAAATTTCTTCAACACTACAGAACAGATTTCAACGAAACTTTGTATATAATTACCTAACCTCTCAACGGTGATGTTCAGCTCGTGACTTTTTTTTATTGTGCTTTCGTTCACGAGCTATACAGATATAGGAGGAACGACCGGCTTTTCTACCGGTCAGTTTAACCAAGAGCCGTATACGTATAGCCGTATAACTCGTAAACGAAGGCAAAGCGAAAAATTGTAAAATCACCGTTGCTGAGGTTAGGTATTTAAATACTGTTTCGTTCAAATCCGTTCAGTAGTTTGGAAAAAATTTCTTGATTACTGCGAATTTAAGCACGTATTGCTGTTTAAATCACCAATGAAAGTGAAAAAAAACTTGCAACGAAGGCACAATTGAAAAAAATTTTACGAGTTAAACATTACCGTTCGGTAGTTAGGACTGTAAATTCGAAATTTCGTTCGAATCTGTTCAGTAATTTGGGAAGAAATTACTTGATCACTATGAATTTCGGCCCGTACTGCACTATAACTATGGCAAAAACAAACGATGGCAAAATTCGAACAATTTTCACCAGCAAAACATTATCGTTAGGTCCTAATGAATACGTGTANTTATGGTTGTTAGGTGGCAATTGAATCCTCAATATCATGTATTATACGGTTTTATTTACGGTCGGCGAGTAACGTGCAATTCGCTGCAGGCTGGCGGCTTATGTAGCATTGACGGTAGAACAGCTCATACACGTGATGAAATTGTAGTATTTTTTGCTGTCTAAAAGCCTTGAGAGTAAATGCATGCACTGCAAATGGTTAGAACTACCTTAAATTTAAAATTTTTCTATTAATTTCAAATGGGGCCTTTTTGGGCCTTTTTTGTGAGTCAAATTGGCCTTTTTCTCTTGGCTCCATCTGGCAACCCTGGTATCTCTCACGGCTCACTTCTAGACTAGCAGCTGCTCCGGTAGGATCGTGCAACATCAAGTCAGCACCAACAATACACACATTGCTGCCTCTGTCACAACATCATTGTAGAATCATTGGTGGATTGTAGAATAATATTTTAATCGAACGTATTTCATATTCAATCTAAAAATCAAGGATTTCTTCATTAGATTCATCATTAAATATATGAGTGCATCACAATTCCAACGTTATAACGAATAAATCTTCCCAGGTTTGACTTCGACTGAAAATATTTTAAAATAATAAATTTAAAATTGCGTGCGCAGAATGATTTGAATGAGAAAGCAATGAGATTTAAATAGATTTGATTGAATGTTTGCAAATTTACCGGTTATTAATAAAGTAGTGAACATATTGAACTGTTGAGTGGAAATGAAATGCAACGTGAGTTATAAGCAATAAAATTTTGAAATTTTAATGTTCTGATTTACTGTCTACAGTGTATATATATATAATACTTAGTACTAGTGCTATTAATTCTAACTAGTCAATAGAGCGATAACTCTTTTCATATCACAAATTGATAAATTATAAATCACACATGAGATATGTTAAATAAGATTTAAAAACACATCATTTCAATGTATATTAAGGGTATAGATATATTGATCCCAAATAAATACACGAAAGAAAAAAAAAACAAAAAAAAAAAACACATAAAAAACGTTTTTTTTAATAAAAAAAACACTCTGGAGAAAAAAACGTTTTTTTTGCATCTCTACGAAAGACCCGTCGTAATGCTAACACAGACAGTGCACAAAAATACTAAGATTTTCCTCCGTGAAGAAATAAAAATCACTCGATAAATAATAATGGAACACCAGAGAGCCACACAAAAGCATACAACTCAATTTCCACCCGCTCTTGGTAAAAACACTACCGAGTATTTCACAGACACAAGTGGTCACCAAAGTGCTTGCACCTCTACCTCGCCTCTCTAATTAAGACCTAGCCATTAAATACAAAATGTTTCCCAGCAGTAGGCCCAGTGCATTTAACATTTCATCGAAAATTAATATTAATCATCACACGCGCATTAAATGGAAAACAGTTTTACTTCAGGTTTCATGCCCTTTCCACATATTTCGCTTCCTCTTGTTATTCGATTTTATTTTTCTCCTGGCCATGATGTGCCACCGTTTCATCAGACGTTCTCAGCATCAGTGAAAATGCACCATTTGTTATCCAGTTGTTCGTTCACGAAAGCCTTACCTCGTCTGGCGGTCCCACTCCCGGTGATGACCTCATTGAGAGCCGCTTTCTGCTCCGCGGAGAGGCTGTCCCTGATCCCACTGTTCAGATTCATCGCCGTCGTGCCAGAAAGACTACGAATCTGATCCGGCGTCATCGCCTACAAGGATAACCATTGCGTGCGTAAGAATCATGTAAGCGCTTAAAAGACGCAAAAATTTTTCAGCAATTGTTCGATTATGAACATTGTGTACCTCAAACTCGGTTCCAAAGCGATCATATCACAATTTCCGCACCTTGTTCGTACTTTATGCTACAAATGCACCCTGTGATACATGCACGTCATACCAGTTCGCTTGGTATTTAAATCGATTACGGCGTGTCCTAATCGCATTAGGTTCGAGTCGTTTTATTTTTTTCAAGATAACATTTTTCCCCGAGCATTCTAAACCTCGTGCCTTTTATTCGGATCATGCACATCAATTGTTACGCGGGCCATTCACTCATCACCCCGCGTACCATTCACTCCAAATTGCAGGGACTGAAAGAGGTCCTAGAAGTGACAATGGTAACATGTAACCACGTTAGTTATATCTCTCCAATGTCACTGAAAATTCTTGATATTGTACCTCACCAAAACCTAACCTAGCTGTCCATCATGTGCCATGAAGAGAGAGCAAAACCTGTACCTCAAACGACTAAGGCGACCAAATCCACCAGCAGCTAAATCCCACGTTCCCTGTGTCATATTTGCCTCGCAGAATTGCCTTCACTGTACAGTACCTAACATCCCAGTGTCTCCTGTTCTTTATTCTCAATGCTCTATTACCATACGTACTCGGATTGCGTCGCTGGTCATGGTGCGCAAGGCCGTGGGAGTGAGACCGGTGAAGGAGCTCGGTTCGAGTTCCTTGATCCTGTCCGGTTGAATGCCTGCAAACACCACGCCCATTTCTCGCACCGAAAAATGACGCCGTAAGAAGTGGCAGGCGAGACAAAAAAACGAACAAAATAAAAAAAATTAAAACCACCCCAACCGCCCAACTAAAAGAAAAAAGTAAGAAAAAAAAAAAACCGTTGAACAAACAAAGAAGCCAAAAACGCAAAAAATAAAACCAAACTAAAAAACAACGTGAACCAAAAAATCCCCCAAACCCCCCAACTGCTAAAAGAAAATCCAAACAAAAAAGAACGCTGCATACAATTGCGTCAGGTACGTAGACCGGCAATGAACGATAAAAGGAAGCGGTCAGGACAACAACATAAGTAAAACACACGGAATCCATCTACTGACATCATCGCGCATGTTATCTTCTATTTATGAATTATCATTTGCATTTAGAAGCACTAATACTATGCTAACTTGTTTTAAAATGCCAACATCAAAACGTAATACGAAACCCAGCAAAGCAATACATTCGTAAACTAAAGACCAATTAAGATCAACGCCACAAAATACAAAATGTTTTTTGACAGCCTAACATTGATATCCGTCAACAAATAATGGTTGTATGGTATCATCATGGTGGCTTCATAAGACACGTTAGAGTAGTACACAACTAGTTGTAATTGTAACAACTAGTTGTTAGTTGTAATATAATAATATTAATATAGCGGTTTCAGTGTTTATTAGGTCGTAGGCCCTTAGTCGATAATTAACATTGCAGAACATGCGGGCATGAACTCACAACTCACTGCTTTAAATTTTCTTTGCTTAACCGCTAAGTAGTGTGTAACAACTAATCCTGCCGAAGCGAGCAACCCTGATAATGGATGACACTAAAGCTCTCCCCCGATGCATGACCGTCGGTGGCAGAAAAGGCTTCAAAGCAGATGTTTCTACAAAATTCATTGCAGTACCAAAAAATTTTATAGAATTTTTCCCTTAACAGCCTGGCCTCCTTGCCGATTCTGACCAGAAACTGGCGCACAGAGCGGGGTTCGAACCCACACCACTCTGCTCCAATCCTGGTACTCTGAACTTTAACAGTTTAACCACAGAACCACCCCGCCTATCTGTAGTTGTAACAACTAGTTGTATGTCAAAATTTGTTGAGCAATAAGTAACCTGAATGGTAAATCTACATTACCCGGGCCTTGGAAATCGGGCGTGGGTAGTAAATGAGAGCTTTTACAGCAAGAGGCGCCAACACATTCTCTCTACTGCACCCTTCCAAAGTGACCCCAAGGAAGGTTAACGCGTTTCTGCAATTATTAAATAATTCTAACCAATTAATCAATCAATATGGTGGACGTAAGCGATAGTGATATCAAAACAATAATATGGATCTGCGACTGCAGGATCACCATTCGTGACGTGCAATTCTTTGAGAATCAATTCAATACAACCTGATTTTTTTAGTGAAAAATTAACAATTTTTGAATGCTACCTTCACAGCTAATTAGTGCGGATAAAATAAAAAAATTTAGCAAGAAGCTCACCCAACTCGCTCTGCACTAAGCTCGTTGATAAGGGAGGCGTTGGTGGCACACAAGAGGCGGTTGAACATGGCGAGCTGATTGTCCGCCATGCTGTTAAGTGGCCGCCATGTCGTGAGCACCCTCTCTGCATACGCTCGGAGCTGTTCAGTAATTGAAATGTAATACCAGGCTTCTGGATTAAATTGATTTTGTAGAGAATGAGTGAGAACGCACGCTAGTTTCCATGAATGAACTTGTTTGCGGCGCCACCAGGAAAAGTCGTATAGAACAACAAATGTAATTGAGTGAACAGAACGATGAAGATAAAATTTTAAACCAAAAAAGGGTTATGCGCATTGCGCATAGTTAGGTTTTTATTTCGTTATTAGTATTAGGTTGAGGACAGATGTAGGGATGGGGAAGGAAACCGGTCAGGGCTTTAATTGGGTTACTCAGAGAAAAGATAAACAGGTAATTGTACAAAATTTGAATTATTTTCATTTCAAGTATTTTAAAAATGAAAATAGAAGCACATTATAGAAGCACAAAAGTCTCTATTTGCGTTTTCCGCTCATATGTGCATGTTTGTTTTTAGTACTGACGAAGGTTGTAATGATATCGGTGAGGATGATGTGCGTTCATTGCTCTTTTACTCAAGGCTTGGAGAGAATAGATTTGGATTTAGGTTGAAGAGTTCAAGCCTCTACGACAAAGACCTCTCAAGTCTCAATAATTCATTCGTCCTCACTGTGCGTTCCTCGCGGTGTTTTACCAGTCTGTCAAAGTCGTCAGGGTAGTTGCACTTTGACGGATAGTGGAAACCGACGTCCAGGTAGAGTAGACACCACGTGTAGCGCCGTTGTAGTGATATTGGTGGTATGGTGACTATGGGTAGGTTTGAGTGACGTCGAACCATTATTTGCAGCTTTTGGTAAACGGTGTTGAGGAATGAGAGTGCTTGGCGCGAAGGTGTGTTGGTCGAAGAACTGGCAGCCGTATGATTAGATGACAACATTTATACAACAATGTTTTGTGCTGTTGTTGGAGCACTAGGTCCTTTTTTGCTGCTGATCAATTGCATTCTTTATCATCCGGGTGTTATGGAAAGTTAGTAATGGGGCGAGGTTGTGAGAGTGGAAACAAATGAGGGTGTAGGGAAAACAGATACCCGTGTAGACTTGTGGTGGAGGAACCATGCGATTTTCAATTCTGATGGAAGTTGTCTTGCCTGTGAGATAGTCTGCTATTATTTTGTAAAGGACGTGTGTAGGTTAAGTTGTATCATTTTGCAGCCCAAAATCATGCCGAAGGCCAATGTCACGTCATGGAGTTGAAGTTTAGACAATTCAGCAAAAGAGTTCGTGTTGATCCCCTTCCCGAAAAAAACTCATTTAGAGGAGTCTTTGAAACCCTTTATAATATAAATTATTCATTTCGTTAATGGAACTCATTATATTACAGTACAATTGAGAGATAAAAACGAAAGCACAGCGAGCAGCGGGCACCGTAAAGACTGTCAAGTCAGCTTAATAATTGCTTAAAGTCACGTTTGCAATCGGTAAGAGTAACTCTTAGACAAGCTTTAACCGCCCAATGGTTACAATACAAAATGAGCGTTGCACAGCAGCACTTGTTCGTAAGACTTCGTTAGATTACATTGTTTAAAATGATGCAGCGTTTAATTTTTCAGCATGGATGCATATCTCATTAATTCGTCTTTTTCATTTCAGCGTCGTTTGTTTCAACTTTTTGTCTACCAGAATTATTAGTCGTTCTTACGAATCAGTCGCGTTGTGTCGTTCAATAAACAACTACTATAACTTTTGTAGTTTCTAAAAGTTAGAAGCGTCTGTCAGTATTTTTCGTCTTTATTGTAGGTCACGCTCGTCTGTCGCAACCCTATCGGTATTCGGGGTAGTGGTCAGCTTCTTAATTAGGGACACCTTGACCTCGGTTTAAACGTAAATTAACGGCTCTATTTGTCGACTTTAAGTTTTGGTTGTCCGAGCGAAATAATGGCCTGATCAGAATCTGGTGTATTCCAGCTGGTCCAGCTTCTGACCAGGGCCATCATAAGGCAGCCTACGCTCACTAGCGTCTGTCTATATACATCATGAAGTAGCCTGACTAGCTGTTCATTTCGGTTATATTACGTAGATTGGGCCCACCGGGGTATCGTCTTCCGAACGAGGCTGCTAATGCTAAATAGCGACCAAATATGTATAGGTGGCCAATTCACGCCTGATTAACCTATAACGCCATAGATGGCAACCCAAATTGGAACGAAACTTTATACTGGGAATCCGTGAACACGGACCTTATGCAAAGGTTGGTACCGATTTATCGTCATTTAACTTGAGGTACAGCTGTTCGTCTTAATGAAGTATTATGATATGACCTTACCTGCTCGTCGTAGAATTTCATCTTTTCGTTGCCCAGGACGGATACAGTGTCGTAAAAGAAGACAGGAGGGGTGAGAAACGGGAGATCACGAATTCCGTGGGCCGGAATGCCTTTCATGATGTAGTTCATGTCACGCATGAGGTCATTCGTGAGGTTCGACCAGGAACGTAGCCTCAGTGATTCTCGTACTTTGTACGCCAGGATCTGTAAACACGAAGAGAAATGAGAATTCGAAAGCTTGAAATGAATGAAAGGTCATTGAAATGAATTCGAAGGGTCATTAGAATTATTGAGAGAAAGTTGAAGAATGCTGAAAATTTGAAGAAGATATTTTCATTTGAGCCCTTAACATTTAGCTCGAACTAAATCTTGTATCATTCAACTAAATTATTGAAGTTTTAACATAATCATAAGGGATCGATCTTCCCATGACAATTCAACAGAAAAGAATTAACCTATTGACACCCTACGAAGAAACTTTAGTTTTAACAATCAATAAGGTGGTTTTGATGGTAACTTCATATGTTACTTCTTCTTCGCATGATCTAATATGCACCCCAAGGTTATCCACCACCCTTGCCAACACATATCAGCATTATTGTGAAGACCCTATGTCGAGCTCTTGATCGGGTTGAGTTCCAATCTTATAGAAACACTGCTGTGTATCTGCGCCATGCGCATACATAATATAAATATTGTAGTTGAGCAATACTAACCGAGGCTTTGGAGTCGTCCATGTATCGAGACCCTAGGGCACCAAGGCATTGCATGATGGTGTCCGGGGTTGCGTTGTTCAGTTCGCCGTTGCTGATATCGTCCACGCCGCTCACCGACGCGCGATTACATAGCGCGATGTCGCTGAAAGCTGAGCGGAATTACAGACTTAATTGTGGATCATACACCCAAATAAAAAATTAGGAGCACTGCATCGTCTTACTAACAACGCCTCAGTTACGTCAGAGTTAAACAGTAGAGTTAATTAGAGTTAATCATGGTATTAATAAACAATTTAAAGGCATCCCGGTGTCTTTTTAGCAACACCGGGATGTCTTTTTTATGCATGTCATTTCAATCAAAAATTCTTACAATATACCCTCCTCACATCGTTTTCGCCGGCCGTTGGGGTTGTAGTTGGGAATGGTGTAAGGGTCAAGGATGTCTAGCGCCGCCCAGGTTTGCACGCGTCGCACGTTTTCGCGCTGCCAGATCTCACCGTCGTAGTCGTCGCCGATGTAGTTTCGGCATTCTATCTGTTTAAAGTGAAATGGTCTCTAGTTATGTTTAGTATAATCATGTAAAATCTCATATTCGTTGCGTTGTGCGAAATTGTGTAAAATTTCATTACCAGTCAAAATTCCTAGGCGTTTCAGCGACAATTAAGCACGAGGCAGAAAATCATGTGCGCAGAGAGGGCTAGTGACCGTCTTGCCCAATAGTGAGTGGGCCGGTAGAATAGAAGATGAGTTGTGTGGCGCTCCTGATAAAATGCTTCAAATCTCCAATGTAGTAATCACTCAATGTAAAATCAATCTTTCAGATTTTTTTTTTGCCCCGAAGTCCTACTTAAAATGTTGTTCGATGCTCAGTAACGCAGTACGGGGATCAAAATCTTGAAGTTTTCAGCTTTATCGTGATATTGGTTTTCTCTTGGCCAGGCTGCGTCTCAATCGTTTTGAAACCTTCATTATTAATTAATATTACTTTATTAACTGATGAATAGATACGTTAATCTATATATGACACAACGAATTAAGTCCCCTCTGTCAAAATTTAGACGCGGCTATAGTTCGTTTTTCGGTTGCCGCTCTCGGATTGGAGATGAATCAGACATGAGATGTCCGCCTCCCCCAATCAGCCTCCCAAATGATTCTATTTTGGGTAGTTCCATGGTAAAAAATATAAGGGTCAAATGACACACGAAATCAGTGGCTGATCAGGCCACCATTGGCTTGCCCTGCTCATGCAGTAGCTGGCATTAGTTCTTAGCGCGAGCGTGACAAGCCTCTGATTCAAAACCTCATATTCGATGTAAGAGTAATAGTTTCTAAACGCGTGGGTTTCACCACTCATGCATTGCGTGTACGACAACGTGTGGGCGTTACGTTTTCTTGAGTTGAACGTTTTTTTTGCTCACGCAAACCGCTTCAAAACTTTTGGGACAATATTTTGAAACGAAATTTTTGGGTCGCGCCAGCGTTTGCGAGAGGTTCATTACGCGTGCAATGTTTATCCATCGGCACGCAAACATTACGCGTGCTAACACGCGTGCTTTGCGTTGTCTTCGACCCGCATGGCCCGCATTCATGTCAAGACGCTTGCGATACGTTTCAGTGAACACTGTAACGTTACTCTTGTGAGAACTCCCTTACGTTATGTGTACATAAACACGCGTGCATCGCTTATACGTCGAGATGCGTGTATTGCGTGTGTTCACTAAACATCAACGTTTCAGAGGCAGGGGTACCAAAACAATCCCCTTTATACTCCCTAATAAGGAGTGGGAGGTTAGTTATCAACTACCCGGCTAGCGAAAAAGCGGTGGGAGGTAGTTTGGACTGCGCAGCGCAGGCGCTGATCTTGAATTCTTGAGCAGTGATACACTGTTCTTCGTCACGTGCGGATGTCGGTTGATGCACGCATCTCATTCGAATTGTGTAATCTTATCGTGTATAGTGAATAAGTGAAGTCACAACTCAGTGTTAAAAACTGAATTTAACCGTTTTTGACATTTTCAGCAATACAAATTTCTTACTTTTTGCTGTCCAGCTTTCTCAAGTGAAGTTCGTTGCACTTCTCGTCGGGAGGCGGCATTCATTATGACTACCTACTCAATTTGAATTGTGCGTTCAAGATTTTAGCAGCGGTTGGAATTTTCAACTTTTGGCATGTCGACACGAGCATTTTATTTAAGCTGCTCCTGTTCATATGCTCAAGGTTATTATTTCTAAATCAACGCGTCAACTGGATCAATTTGTGTAGTCGGAACTCGAAAGTTCATCATTGCCTAGGAAGCTACCTAACCAGCAGTCGACACCACTGGGCGGGCCAGCTGAACAGAATGGAACAGGTTGCAGAGCGTATACCGATTATTCGCAAGTAAGTTAGTTGCTTTTCATCCGTTCTATCTACTCTATTTCGTTGTATCAACAGGTTTCATTATGGAGTTACATTCAAGTATAAGGATGAATTTGGTCATTTCTGAAGAACTACAAATTATACGTAGATTCAGGAAATTTCCATCGAGCTCAACAATATTGGAACGGTATTAGACGTTAGAAATGCTTCTATTCTTCATTTTTCAGCAGTTTGCAAGCCGTATTTTCAGACCCCGGTAAAATTTTTTGCTAGACGAATGGTTTCTTCAACCAAAGAACTGTTCAGCTTTGGGCATATGTCTGCATGCATGCTTGAGAATGCAGACATATGGAAATTAAGCCTCCTATTGACTTCTGATCTTAAAACTAAGCGAGTAGTACTAGACTGCATATATATACATACATAGGTATATATATAGCGTTCAGAGATTCAAATGGCCCCTCCCTTCCAAGTGGGAGAAGGGAGGGGGTATTTTTTTACGCATTTTTCAGATTTGGCCGTGTCTGTCCCGTACGTATCAGGTACCAAACACGCGCGCCCCACGATTGCTCAAAGCTCGACAGGCATTTCACAGATTCTGTTTCGGCACGTATTTCGCTCCGGCAACCGGAACCTAAAGCGGACATAGAGCCGCTAATTTACACCGCCAGGCGCGCTTGTGGCGTTCTTGTGCCAGCGGCTGACAGGAATAAAAGTTTCGATAGGGTATTTCATTGAATTTAGCAGATGAAATAAAGACAATTTGGAAAAAATTTAACACGGTAATTAACCTTGAAAATTTAAAATTGACATTAACATCGAAGTTACATCTATTACACGTAAATGTGTCCATTAAATTTAAACATAAAGATTAAATGGTAAATTGATGTTAAATGCACCTAGGTTATAATTTTTCTTTGAAATTCTATATCACGTTAAGGACGAATTAAAAGACTTCAGAAATGAGGTGTACTATTCCAGATTAATTAAAATCAATGTTAAATTATTATTATTATATTATTAAATAAAATTGTCTGAATCAAAAACTCACTCTCAAATATTGTAACTTTATACCGAAACATGGAGTTTAGTCGCTGCAAAGATGAATAAAATTAAATCTAGTTATACAACACAATTTACGAAAGCAAAAGTCAATAAGTATGGAACTAATTAGTTACAGACCTGCCGGGCCTCGTCCTCTGGGGCGCACTGGGCGCGGTCGGCGATGTGGCACCGACAAGACATGAGGGCCCCGCGGGGGATGCGGCTCAGCGTCCCCGACGGCAGCGTGTACAGCAGGCAACACAGCCCCGACATTTGCCGCCATGTCTGCGGGTTGTCGCTGGTTTGGGAAAGTGGAATATTGGCTTTAATTTGTTCATTCATTAAGCTTGATTTGTATTATAAAATTGGAAGGCTCATTAACACTATAGTTGTTGGACAATATTTACACATATCTAATATTCATTCTTTCGCGCATTTTATTCTCAATTATCAGCTTAGCACAAAATTTCAGTCATGACTATTTTATAGAAGTAAAAGCTTTACATTGCAAAAATTTACATTATACGATAAAATGCTAGTATATTTAAGATAGTCAATTGCGTCGTAAGATAGCTTGCAGAGAATCATGCTCTACTTTAATTCATACTCTAAACAAAATAGGTCTTTTTACATTTTTTTATAAACTGATTTGCTAGATCAATTTTTGTGTTTATTTCAGCGAAATATGACATTACCGCAAGTTTAAATCGGAAGTGATCTTGGATTTATTTCGTATTTTAGTTTCACATCTATGGTTCATTTCTCTCTTTCTCTCTTTGTAGAACTTTTGATAGTATTCGATCATTTCCTTTTGAACTTGAATATACCCAGTTTCTCTTTTGCTTGATATTAGTATTTTTTTCAAAAAATCTAACTAAAACATTATCCTTTTGTGTAACTTCTACTTCCCTGCAGGCGTCTGACTTTGTTAAAACAACGTCGATTACTAGTCGATTTCAGGTAGAATTTTGATCAACCAAAATAAAACATAGAATCAACGACGAAACGTGACCACCACACAAAGAGAGGTAAAGCAGCCTTATTTCAGCATTGAAGCAACGTCGATCTTGATGTATTGAATTGAATCTATT
>NW_025940746.1:0-298 GCF_000764305.2 Hyalella azteca
GAGAAATATTAGAAAGAAATGAAGGAAATTATGATAGAGAAAGTTGGAGTGGAAGAGATCAAACGGTCTCAGTGTCCGGGCATTGGCTTGGCCAATCGATTTACTATGATTTACAATCGGCATCCTGCATGCTTGGAACAATGGCAAGTATTTCTTGCCGGCATGCAAGGGGATTGACGATCGCAGGCGGCTCAACAGGTGGCTCAACAGGTGGCTCTCGTTCACCTCCACGAGGTCAAACATACCCACCTTTACCTATATTATACCTTTTACGTTTAGGCATCTTACCTGATAGGAA
>NW_025940747.1:0-324 GCF_000764305.2 Hyalella azteca
ATCATGTGGCTGTGCCCAATGAAATATTGGTAGAGCTGGATGAACAATTGATAAAAACTGAGAAAATTAATTTATATTTTTGGGAAAATGCCTTAGACTGGAAAAAGCTGATACCAAGATTAAAATATGAAAGGATACTTTATCTAAATCAAGACAAAGGGTTTTCTTATTTTACCTATTTGAGAAAATTCTATGAAACTTATACTGTTCCAAACCCCCTTGAGGATTCTAGAATTTTTGATTTTCCTGATCAGTATCATTTTCTTAATTTCGTTAGTAAATTCTTAACGTATATTATCAGAAAATTTAAATAACTTGATACTC
>NW_025940748.1:0-1094 GCF_000764305.2 Hyalella azteca
TTATTATAACCAAAGTAATTATAACAGAAGTATAGTATCTTTTCTTGCAAGCTAACTTTTATTTCGGAGACAAACAGGGCAAAAATAGGTGCATGCTTGATCGCTAACTAAAACAGTGCCAACGACTAGGAAGCGCTAAGACCAAAGCCAGAATTTAGCGAAAATGCTACGGCAAATAATTTGCAAGGCTGAATGAATGATCAAAAAGTAAATGGTTCACGTATAATATTAATACTCCGAACGATGTATCAATTATGTGATCAATTTTAGGATTTAATTAACACCTACGTAATTACTCTAAAGCTCTCGGGAAAATGTACGATTCTCTCCAAAGATGGATTGCTTGGAATAATATGCAAATTCCTATTGCATTTGACCATAAACTTTTACGGTTTATCCGAGCTTTGGCTAGTAGCTCTTTCTTGGTGAATTTAAATGAAGCCCGTGGCTTCAGCTCTCTCGCATATTGAACGAAGGTCGCTTGCTCTGCTACTTTAACTATGCCGTAGTTCAGATAGACCCTTAGATTGTGCTCCGTCTGAAGCCCAGTGAATGGAACCAGAAAATGCGAGCGCCATTGCTGGTGCTCGTGAGAGAATACGATCCCCTTTGCATTGCAGCCTCGCTGCACAAAAGTGTGGAGACTTCCACAAACCCAGAACCTCGCTCGGACGCAGGATCTAAATACGGAACTGAAGAAACTACAACGGTTAGCATTGGCATCTGTGGACAATAGTCACCAAAATATGGAGAACAATGATAAAAAAATTTACCCGAAATCAAATTCTTATCACTTTGAATGCTTTCATTCTAATTCTTGTCCCAGTAGACGAGCTACAGTGTAAAATTACCTGAACATGAGTACTATTTACAAGTGTATCAGATAACTCAGAGTTCAGAGGCATCTGCGGGAGACCGTGTGACTGTACCTGCTTGCTATGGCTTATGATACTTAGCATCACTTGCACCAAGATGTATTCTAATATCGTACTGTTGTTCGATGTGATATATACGGTTTGATGAGCTTCCATCTTTGGCTCACAATAAAAATCACTGATATTTTAAAGTGTAAATATGTTCATTCCGTTGTTTGA
>NW_025940749.1:0-4175 GCF_000764305.2 Hyalella azteca
TGCATGAAATTATTTGCCTTCAAACTTTAGACAAACTGTTTAACTTGAACCATTAGGGTTCAACCTTTGGCTTAAATAAAAATCTCACCTGAAACTGTACTCCATTAATAATACAACGCTCTATTATAAATAGGAGTTTGTAGCAGCTTTCAAGACGACATACAAAATGGACCTAGAGAAAAATAATCAAATGTAACATAATTTCTTCTTTCATTGTGATCCTATTGAAAATTTAAGATGCCTTATTTCATATACGTTGTTTAATCGATTAGTTACAATGGATATGTTAGATTAAACAAGACGATATCGATTCTATAAGATTGTCCCAAAAGAAGGGAAGGTAAACCGAAATCGACAGAACTCGATTATTTTAGCTCAAAACTTCCGTCTCATCAGTCATATAACGTCGAATCAACGTTAAATTGAACTCTATTTTGATATTAAATCAACGCTAATTCAACGTTGCTTCAACGTCATTTGCCTGGTGGGCCGTTTTTTGTGGTTCATTACTCATAGGGCACCCGTGCGGCAACTTTACTCTAGGATTTTTAGTTCTTACAATAAATCACCCAATCAATACATTCTATTAGTTTCATTTTAGTTTTTTTGTTCTTCAGTACCTGTTGTGTTCTCCAGTACCTGTACGGCGCCCATGCAGCAACTACTCTATGTTTTTAGTTCTTACAATAAATCCCCCAATCAATACAATAGATTAGTTTCATTGTAGATTGTTTGTGCTTCAGTACCTGTACGGCGCGCACGCGGTGCTGCTAGTGTACGATGTGACTGCGCCGAGCACGCTGGACGTACTGCAGGACTGGGTCGTGGTCGTCAGGAAGGCTGCACGTCATCATGACCGTCCACCTCTCATGGCCCTCGTCGCCAACAAGGCAGATCTTGAACACATCAGACAGGTAAGGAATTATTTTAAAATATAGTTTTCACTTTTTTAACCACTTCGTATTTCAGGGGCCGTACATTGGAAAATTGCTTAAGTGCACTTGGCAGCCATTAGTATATAAGTACTACAAGTAGCGACTGATTTCACGTCTGTAATTGGTGGATTATGTACGATTGAAATCCGTCAGTGAACTGCTGACGGAGTTACGTACTCTTGACTAATTTTGATAGTACGACCCCAGTGCTATCATAAATAGTTAAGAGTTTCTTAATCCGTAAACACATAACAGACGGATATTAAAGCTTAATCCACCAATAACACCCGAGAAATCCGCAGTTACGTGTACCAAAGAAGCTGCGTATATATAAGCAAGTTTTACCTTAGCCAATTAATGCGATTCTAAAAAAAACTGACAATACACAATTACCGAGTAATAAATTTTCTAAGTTTCGTTTACAATTTCTGGGTAGTTGTATAAACAAAATCATTGTACTCACGATGACAGGTTTATATTTGCTAGTAGATTTTTTGCTAGAACGTGAGGCGAATTGTATGAGTATTGTAAGTTTATTTGCAAGAAATTTATTGCACCTGCAAGTGAATTGGGGGCCTTGAATAATTGTTAAGCTTGTCTCATCCGAGCATCAATGGAAATTTTGCATGCAGTCTTTGTAGCTATTTGTAGAAATATCATTATCTAATGCTTAAGTAAGGTATCATCTCGTATGCGCACAATCAATTGAGTGAATGCATCATTTTGTTTGTACATCAAGACGAGTAATTATATAAGAACTTCTCAGAATCTGATAATGTAAGAAATTTATGTTACTTTAGACCATCTTATGCACATAATATTTAGAAAATAATAATATTTTTTCAGGGCGTGTGAGATCGTAACGTTTTTGCAGTACCAGCTTCTGCAGAATTCCTTCACACTTTATGTGCCGAGTACCCAGGAATATTCAGGGTTTACATGAACTAAAATTGTCACTAACACTTTTTTGTACGAGGAATGAGTTATATAACACGAATTAGTGAAATTGAGTCATCTACCCATTTTACCTATTGAAAATATTTGTATGTTCTTTTCTTCAAAACACCTAGAAACATTAAAATTATTTTATGAGCAAAGATATACATCATTTATTTTCCATAATTTATACTTGTTCTTAAAACACTATTTGCCACATAAAAATCTCTTATATTGACGGTATATTCCTAATTATTAATATAATAACATATATCATTATTAACTACCAATAATGATATATGTAATTCATCAGCTGCAGCACAAGATTAATTTCACATGTACAACAAATGAGTCTCCTTACACTAAAAAAATCCTTTTAATCAAATAATATTTTAATCGGAAGAGAAAATAAAAATTTGCAGCAAAAATTCGTGATCTAATTTCATATTTGCATTTGACATCTCAAACAGTCCGAATGAAAACGAAATATTTAGTAGCTTCGCTTTTCAGTTTAGGAAATTTCTTTCAATAAAGCTGTCAAACATACGGAATAACTAAATGCAGATCAATCTTTATTATTTTTCCGTAATTTATTTAGTACCTAAAAATTAGTTTTAGGATTAGGAACCAATAAGGGTTATCTGGTAACATTTTGAGCCTGACATCTCAAAGGCTGAAATCTCTCTTATCAGTAAATAATTGTGCGTTTTTCTTTGCAAGTCCAGAAATTTGATTTGAACCAAAAATCTTTTGGTGTGGTGCAGTGGATCATTGTCATAAATTTTATTGCAAGAAATGAATGACTTCAGCTGTAAAAACTACGTTTATTCCTTTACAATAGGACTTCGTTTCAATAGGTGGAAATATAGTGAGACAAGTGTGGTGACGTAAGACTTTACGCGTGTCCATTTGATGTATCACTCTATTGCAGTCAAGTAAATAACTTTCAATTATTTACAAAGGTAAAGTTTAACTTATGGCATTAACTTATGGCAGGTCAAGAGCGAGAGACATCACAGGTTCGCAGCCGACCACAACATGCTTTCTTACGTCATGTCAGCGAGAACTGGTGAAGGCGTTGCGCTCACCTTCCAGAAGGTAAGAAGCATAATTATGATTAGAAATGGTTTAAATTCCAGAAGGTAGGAAGCTTAATTATAATTCAAAAGGAATTAAATTACAGAAGGTAGGAAGCTTAATTATAATTCAAAAGGAATTAAATTACAGAAGGTAGGAAGCTTAATTATAATTCGAAATGGTTTAAATTTCAGAAGGTAGAAAGCTTAATTGTAATTTGAAATGGTTTAAATTTCAGAAGGTAAGAAGCTTAATTATAATTTGAAATGGTTTAAATTTCAGAAGGTAGAAAGCTTAATTATAATTCGAAATGGTTGAAATTTCAGAAGGTAGGAAGCTTAATTGTAATTCGAAATTGTTTAAATTACAGAAGGTAAGAAGCTTAATTATAATTCGAAATGGTTTAAATTACAGAAGTTTGGTAGCTTAATTATAGTTCGTTCGAAATGGTTTAAATTCCTGAAGCTAAGAAGCTATTAATTTCAAATGCTTTACATTCACTCGAGGTACAATTTCCAGTATTACATACTTAATATAATAATTGTTAGCTACAAATAAAATTATCTAAAGGCGAGTTATTCTTTAATTACGCTGAAGTAAAATAATTTATTTGTTATGTATGATTGTTCTTCATTTACGAGTAGCATTTGAAAATAAGATGTAAATTATTATGTTGCATATTAAAATGCGCAATTATACTGAGACCGCTACGTAGCAAATTCACTATATAATGCACTAATGAAACTAAATGGGTCATATTATCCTAATAAGGACACACTTTCATACGCACAGTACGAGCAAAGAACGGATGTAGCGTTAATATCATTTCGCCGAGCTAAGCTGCGACAATAATATGATCCATAGAAGCGCAAAGCGTGAATCGCTATTTAATTGACAGAGTCTGATTCAATTCTCTGAGTAATAGACAATTGTCATGATGTGAATTATTTTAAGTTATTTATTTGAGTAAAGATTATTTATTGATTTATTTCTTATAACGTGATGGTACGGCAAGCGAAAATCAAAACCGTAGCAGCTGCAGTCCAATAGAAAAGTTTCTTAATTTTTTACATGTCAAATCTGTGTTTTACGCGAAAATTTCAATACGCAATCCAAATATATATACCTGCTTAATTATTATACTTCTCATAAATCACTGTCATGTTGCAGCATAAATAACGCTCAGGCCGTGAACTCAAAAACAGAGTTGCTGCAGCTCATGTTGAA
>NW_025940750.1:0-574 GCF_000764305.2 Hyalella azteca
TACATATAAGTTGTCAAGTTCATGTTTTGTTCTGACCGCTGACAGAATTAGGTAGGTCAGGTTATTAACGTGTAATTCTTCTGCTATCAATAAATTTTCTCTTCTACAAATAATATTATTTTAAACCCTAGCTTGTACGTCACAGACATTCGTCCGCAAAAGTTTTCATCGCAAACACACATTTTCAGCGCAAACTGACCTGGGCCTATTCTTTAAAAAAAAGTTAAGAGATCGTAAGTTCATCGGCCAATCATTGACGGCCTTTCAAGCAAAATCCACCAATCATAGACAAGAAAATAGAGCGTAAGTACTTACGTTCACATAGCGAGCTTTGAAAGTATCCACCAATCATAGACAAGAAAATAGAGCGTAAGTACTTACGTTCACTTAGCGAGTTTTGAAAGTATGGCCCCTGGTCTGTGCTAAACTTGATCGCTCTGACAACATCACAACTGGGACACTACGACAACTTTTCTTCACCTTTGTTATCATTTATCTTCCTCCTATATGATCGCCTCCTTACCCAGGCCTTCTTCCTCGCTATTTCAGTTCTCTGCTTTATATAGTGTGCTCT
>NW_025940751.1:0-1442 GCF_000764305.2 Hyalella azteca
GCAGCTTTTCCCCGAGGTCCCCTAGCTGGTTGGGGTGAACTATTCTATAAATATCGCGGATTATCCAGGAGTGGCTAAACAATGTGTGGTCGTTGCCGATTAACACGACCAGCAACACAAGGAGCGAGTGTTACCTCGAATGAGATACCACTCAAATTACGACTAGAATCGGGTTCACGTAAATTATTATGTTAACGTTGACCTAGCCGACGGTATATCATGAAAAATCAGGCGTCCCAAATTTTGACAACACAAACGGGGACGGCATGTAATAATAATAATAATATAATAGCGGTTTCAGCGTTTATTAGGCCGTAGGTCTGTCGTCGATTCTTAACAACGCAGAACATTCACAGCATTTTGCGGTCTCGAACTCGCAACTCACTGCTACAATTCTGCTGTGCTTAACCGCCCGGCCTCCTCGCCGATTCTGACCAGAAACTGGCGCACAGAGCTGGGATCGAACCCGCGCCTCTCTGCGCCAATCCTGGTACTCTGAACTGTAACCACTGGGCCACCAACTAAAAACACTGGGATCATGTAACCAATTGGAACAGATGCCTGCAAGCAGAGGAAATTCAAGTAGATAATTATAAGTCTCAGTGTGAAATCATTGCAAAAATCCCAAATCCTCTGAGAATTTAATAAGATAGAAACGAGCGAGAAAACTCAAGATTTATTAATGAAATATGATTACTCATTGCAAAGCCATGGAACTGGTCTCTGAACGATGCAGCTAGTAGGGAAGGAGTTGGTCACCGAAATGATTTTTTTTAAATACAGTGGACTTCATTGGCCGTTTTTTGGTTAAAATCTTTTGTGATTGAGTTTATGTTTTGCAGCTCCGCGTGCTGACGAACCATCAAGCGGAGAGCATATTTGAGTTCCGTATCATAGCAAGCTATGTAATGCGCCAGTCAATCTGGAAGATACAGATAAAGAAATTAGAGTGTGATCAGTGATCACTTGCAACACTTTCAGGTGTTCATGAGTGATGGACGTATGAAGTCCAACAATTAAAGTAATGAAGTGGTCCGTGCACGACAGCTGGAAAGATCCATACGGAAATGTGATGCTAAGGAGCTTTATTCCCCTGGGCGCGCTGCTGCCTTGAATTTCAGTAGTGGTAAAAAACATAACGGATAACCTCTAGCTTTGAAGTTCAGAAGTTCCAGTATAACGAGTATGAGATTTTATTGGATTTTAAGGTTTATACTCGAATCAAAAGCTTTCTGATCGCTCTGCTCTCCTCTGAAGAATGGAACCAAACTCTCATGGATCGTTTTTGTGCTTCACCTCAACGCATTTTAAACGCACTCAAATGCATCATTATTGTCACCAAGTTCACGCACTTGCCTTACTGACGAATTTTACGTTACAATACCGTCCCTAGCGTATGCAGAGTTGTACGTATGTAGTCCGAGAACTGTTAACATGACGCA
>NW_025940752.1:0-308 GCF_000764305.2 Hyalella azteca
ACTATGAAGAGAGAGGCAGAGTCAGAGGAGAGAAAGGTATTTGGCCACAGGTAAGCCCTCAGCTTTGCTGTGCAGGTAGGGAGCAGAGGCCATTTGAAGAGACCCCCTTGCTATGCAATAGCAAAATTCCGTATGGTTTGCAGCTTACAGATTAACAAAGGAGAGGCGTAAGCATGGTGCAATTCTATAGGTTATTCAAAAGAACCTGGTCTAATGTCATTTTGAACCGATCAACGCTTCTTTACGGACCGATCGTAAAACACACCTTCACCGGCAAAAGCTTTCACACTTCTGAAGAGAGGTGAGCT